>NW_027635909.1:51689-90196 GCF_903797595.1 Erithacus rubecula
CCCAATGCCTGGCTGGGGCTCAAGGGCAGGGGGTCCTTGAGCAGCCTGGCCCCAGAACCCTCTGCCAGGGTCTGCCCAGCGCAGCTGGAGCCGCTCAAGCCTGGGGTCCCCAAGAACCCTCAGAGAGCCCCAAGTGCCTCCCAGGGAACCCTCAACCCCCTCAAACCAGCATCCCCCACAGCCCCTGCAAGTCCCCCCCATGGCACCAGCCTTGGCCACGTCCCCACATGTCACTGGCCATGTCCCACTGTGTCTCACCCATGGCCATGTCCCTACCATGTTCCCATCCCTGTCATTGTCCCCCACATCTCCATCCATGTCTCCCCATGTCCCCACGAATGGCCACATCCTCTTCCATGTCCATTTGTCCCCAAGTCACTCTCATTGTCTGTGTCCTGCCATGTCTCTGTCCCCCCATGTCCCCACCCATGTATTAGTTCAAAAGCAAATCAAGTCCAGAAGAAAAGCATTTCCTTGTCCATGCCAGCTGATGATCCAAGTGCTTGGGTGGCAGAGAAGAAACTTTTCTGGATGGATTTCCATTCCAGTGTCTCCAAACTCTAGGTCTTTGCCCAAATCCATCAGCATTTTGCTTCAGAAGACACCCTTTAATAATAGGAAATCACAATTGTGTGATCACTTAGGTTGGAAAAGACCTCCAACATCATTCAGTATTACTGAATGTCAACAGAATACAGGATTGAAAGGAGAACATTTTCTGGGGTTGAAAGGCAACAAATGCACTCTCCCCAAGGAATTCCCAATGTTGGTTTGTATCCAGATGGATGGTCCCGCCCCCGTGTTCCTCCAGGTGCCCACAGGGAGACAGGATGATGCAGAACCCCCCCCACCCTCGCCAGGTGTCTTCCCAACACGGATCATCAGGACCACAAATCACCAGGGCTCTGCCCAATGGGGGTCACTGGGGATCATCCAACACCAATCCTCCCATGGGGGATGGAGCTGGAGCAGAGCACGAAGCTCTGCCCACAGTTGGGGCACTCACAGGGCTTCCCTTAGCGGTGCCTTCGTTGGTGGTGGGTCAAGGCTGAGCTCTGTGAGAAGCTCTTCCCACACTCAGGACACTCGTAGGGCCTCTCCCCAGTGTGGATGCGCCGGTGCACAGTAGGGATGGAATTTGCGGTTGAATCCCTTCCCGCAGTCGGGGCAGCGGAAGGGCCTCTCCTCTGTGTGAATCCTGCTCATGTCTGATCAGAGTGGAGCTTCTCGGAAACCTCTTCCCACACACAGGACACTCGTAGGGCCTCTCTCCGGTGTGGCTGTGCTGGTGTTTTCTCAGGTCTGACCTCAGCCTGAAGCTCTTCCCACATTCCAAGCAGGGGTAGGGCCGCTCCCCAGTGTGGATCACCTGGTGCTGCCTCAGATTAGAGCCACAGCTGAAGCTCTTCCCACATTTCCCACACTCGTAGGGCTTCTCCCCACTGTGGATCATCTGGTGCCGGGCCAGGCTGGAGCTGTCTGTTAATCCCATCCCACATTCCCCACATTCGCAGGGATATTCCCCAGTGTGGATCATCTGGTGCCGGATCAGTTTGGAGCTGTCTCTAAATCCCTTCCCGCATGTCCCACACTCGTAGGGCCGTTCCCCAGTGTGGATCATCAGGTGTTTGCTCAGGTCAGAGCTCCGGCTGAAGCCCTTCCCACATTCCAAGCACTTGTGGGGCTTCTCCCCTCCATGAGGCTTCTCCACCAGCTCTGAGCTCTGCCTGCATCTCCGGCCGCCTTCCCGGCTCAGGGAGGGTCTTTCCTCCTCGCAGCTCCCTGGGCTGGGTTTGCAGCCCCTCCTCATGAGGGATCTCTGGGCCTTTTCCTCCTGCTCCATCTGCCCACACTTTGGGAACAAAAAATCCTGGTTTGGGGGAAAAACAAGAGGAGAGGGCATTAGGCTGGGGGTTCCTCCTTGCCCAAGTGCAACTCAGGAAGACACTGGGTGTCCTGTGTGTGTCAGAACCTGCAAAACACCAAGATGCAGCCCAAAAATCCTCCAAACATCACAACACAGATGAAAATCCCACCAAACAGCAAGATTTGGCCAAAACCCCATCCAAAATAGAAAGATTCAGCCCCTGCTAAAAACAAAAACACCAACATTTAGCCCAGTAAAGCTCACAAAGATCAAGATTCACCCCTGTGATAATCAGGGATCCCTCTCTCTGGTCACCTGCTGCATGTGATGGGGACAACGCTCCTGGGGCTGGGGAGAGGCTGCAGACACAGGGAGGGCTGGAACCTTGTGCTGCTTCCTGTTTCTGCTCCTCCTTCTCCTGTGTCCCTACTCTTGCTCACATTCCTCTTCCTCCTACTCTTCCTCATTGTCCTGCACAATCCCACCTTTTCCTCCCACGTGCAGCGTTTGACCATTTGCATTGGGATTATTTGTGTATATATGTGGGTGACTCTTAGTGATATCAAAATTTTGGTATGGTTTTTTTGATGTTCACCTTAAGGATGGATTTTATAACACCAGAAGAGCTTTAAAGGTAAACTTCAATAGATAAAATGTTAATAGAATATTGTTACTACGAAAAAAAAATAGCAGATTTTGGGGGGGCAAATATGAGGCATCCAATGGCTGCTCTGGAAGAGAAGCCGGGATTCCAGGCAGCCAGGAGAGGTTAGAAATGCACATTAACACTGCTGGGGCAAAGTGTGGACAATGTATCAGGATATTCTTGCCTGGGAGAGGAATTGGGCTGATTCCCTCTGTCCCTCACCCCAAGCTCTGCCTGCCTGCACAGATGGAATTTGCACAGCTAAAGGCAGAGCCCATAGTGAGGATATCTGACTGCAACAGAAATTGGTTAAGCTGCAAAGAGAAACAGCAAATGGAGAATGTTGTGAAAACTTTACTAAATAAAAGTAAATATCCCTCTCCTCAGTCCAACATGTGCTGTCACTGTCTAGTTATACAGAGTGCATTAGAGCACTGGGGTGTTTTTGCTCGTCCAGAGAAACCAGTTGGGAATCCAAGTATTTGATGATTTAATTAGAGAAAAGTGGTCAATTGATGCAGCCCTGGCTGGCTGGTGCTCCTGCTCCCAAAATTGAGGAAAACATGAAGAGACACCACAACAAATCCTACAATATCATGGACCACTCTCTGGGAACCCTAAGAAATACATATCAGGAGACAGAAAATTGGAGTGGCATAATGAGGTTAAAAACTAAATATTATTATAATTCTTACTACTATGATTAATATTCATTATGCTATTATTATTAATGCTATTATTATTTTTTCATGTACTAAGGAATGTATTATCAGTCCTTGAAATAATAATCAATTCGACAGCACCAGCTCCTGACATTCCTGCTGACCAATCCAAAGAAAGGAAGAACAAGATATTTCACCATGGGAGAGAATCAGATTATCTTTCAACAGAAGGAGGAGAAGTTTGTGGAAAATTAAGTGATGCAAACAGCTGTTTGCAAATAGATGATAACTGAAAAGGGGTGAAACAGATAACAAAGGAAATACTAAAATAAATCATATTCTGGTCCAAATGTACAGAGGATGGCAATGGCACATGTGTTTGTGGTTCCCTGGCAGACCATGGGTTAAACGAATGCTGTTCCTCCCCTGATGTGCTGCAGCAACTCTCATCTTTTTCCCATGCCCGACACCTTGCTGAGTGCAGCTCATTCAGCAGCTGAGCAAGGGGATGCAGGTGGCAGCCAGGCCTGATCCAGAAACGGCTGCAAAAGGACAGGGAGGGAGGGCACTGAGAATAATCCCAAACCTAAGAGGGACCAGGAGAAAAAACAGAGTCAATGAGTGAATCTGCTTAGAGAAAGGGCCAGGGACTTGTACATGAGGAAGCAATGGGAGAAATCTTCAGTTTCAGAACATGTTGCTAATTGACATGGACTGCTGCTGAGCCAAGATCCTGAACTTCGAGAAGAAGAACCACTTAACAGAGCCATGTGATAATTGATAAATGATTTTGCTAATCATAGAAGTTTTGGAGCTGGTATAAACCAGCATACTTAAAATAAGAAAAGAACATGGACCTAGATAAAGGGAAACCCATTCTGTTTAAATCCTCCTGTTACAAATTTTCTAAATTGAATATTGCATACCAGTTTGTAAAAGGAAAAAAAAAGGGCTTTCCACAGTCTGAAAGTTTTGCAGAATCAGATTTCCTGCCTTTGTGTAATCAATCACAAACTATCTGCTAAAGACCAGGCTTCCTACTTCTCCTGTTTTTTATCTACCAAGACCAGATGGTTACAGGATCAATTGTCTGAAGAACTGTCCCACAGAAGTTTGGAAGTTTTCTTTGAACACCACTGCTTACCTCGCAGAATTACTACAACAAAACAATAAAAATTATTGATGACTACAAGGAAAACCATACTATAAAGAGGGAACTGCAAACCAAGTTAGATGGAAGCGTGGAGTGGGAAGTGACCCCTCATGTTTCCCAGTGCTGCTTGCTCCATCTATACAAAATAAAGCAATCTAAATTTTGCTAAGCATCAAGACATTTTAGAACAATTTGGTGCCAAAACCCAGGACGTCCTTGGAGCCCTGAGAGGCGCTGGGATTTCGGGGAGGCGCCCCATTACTGTGGCCCCGGTTTGTCAGTGGCTCTCGGGACCCAACGACCTCACGATAGAGACTGAGCAAGGAAAGAGCTCCCTGGAAAACTGCAGCAAAATCACCTGTAATTCTTGTGCAGGAAGACCCAGACAGGAGCATGGAAGCTGTAAGTAATTGTCAGGTTGGGTGGAGGTGACTGTGTGCTTGCCTGAATGAGACGTGGATTTTGCCATCAAGCGAGAGCAGAGTCCTTCCATCCGCGGTTCCGGGATCCCGCCAGGGACCCGGCCGGGGAAGGGACAAAGCGAGTGAGGGGAGGCTGCTTTTCCCATCCTAGCCCAGGGAGAAGCTGGGTTCTTTTCCCATCCCAGCCCAGGCAGAGGTGGGACCTGGGCAGGGAAAAGCAGAGAGCAACACATGAGACACAGGGGGAAGAGGGAAAAAGCTGCTTTTGCCATCCCAGCCCAGGGAGAGGCTCCTTCCCATCCTGACCCAAGCAGATGCAGGATCCAGGCAGAACACAAGGGGAGCACAAACACCTCAAAATAGTCCCTTGAGGTAAAAATGGGACAAAGAAAGGGTAAGGTTTTAAGTCTGAATGACCCACAAAGGGGTTCAAGTTCCTGTGATCCACAAAGCAATAAAGATAAGACACGTAGGTTGGCAGAAATACCACCAGGCAGCCCTTTGGCAATAATATTAAGATGCTGGGACACAGGGGAGTTATACAAAGGCCATGTAAAGAAAAATTGTAAAGAGAGGATACAGGAGGAGAACATGTTCCAGGGGGACGAATAGGGGTGTCAGGGGCTCTATGTATTTGGAACCTTACCATCTAAAGAGTCCTTGATAAAATTAAGAATCGGTCCCAAGGGAGAGGAGCTGGAATTTTTAGTAGATACAGGAGCAAAAAAATCCACTATTAAACATCTACCAAAAAGGTGTAAACCTAGCACTCGTAGTTGGAGCAAAAGGTAAACCATTTCCAGTCCCTGTTATTAAAAATGTGCAAATTGAGACCCAGAGCAAACCTGAATTAAATGATCTGCTGCTACTGTCAGAGGCAGAAAATAATTTATTGGGGAGAGATTTAATAATAGCATTGGATTTGAAAACTGAAGTATCCCAAGGGCAACTAAAAATTTATGCCTTAACCTGAAAAAATGAGGAACAAATATATCCTGAGGTGTGGTATACCCCTGGGGAAATCAAAAAGTTACAAATAAAACCTACCAAAGTGAAAATCACTGATCCAATTTGCCTATCCGAGTTCGTCAATATCCAATATCACTGGAAGGGAGACAGGGCCTTAAGCCTGTCATAGAAAACTTCTTGCAACAAGGCACTTTAGAACCACATATGTCCCCACATAATACTCCTACTTTGCCTGTCAAAAACATAAACAGGAATTACAGATTGGTACAGAATTTGAGCAAACCCTTAAACTCCCTTAAATCAGCTGTTCCCTGACTACACTTGGTATAGTGCAATAGATCTAAAAGATGCATTCTGGGCATGCCCATCAGCAAAAGTAGTAGAGATTATTTTGCCTTTGAATGGGAAGATCCTGATAAGGACAGAAAACAACAATTGCATTAGACAGTATTGACTCAGGGCTTTACAGAACCCCCCAATCTCTTTGGGCAAGCCCTAGAAGAATTGATGCAGTCTTTTGAGCCACCAGAAGGAGTGAAATTGTTACAATATGTAGATGATCTATTAATAGCAGGAAAAGACGAGAAATCTACTAGAAATGGGACTATAAAACTTTTAAACTTCTTGAAACAATAGGGTTTGAAGGTATCCAAAGCTAAATTACAATTCACAAAATCAGAAGTAAAATATTTAGGACATTGCCTAAGTAAAGGGAAAAAGAAATTAGATCCTAATACAGTCACTGGAATACTAAGCCTGGGACCTCCAAAGATCAAAAAAGAAGTGAGGAAAATTTTGGGACTGCTGGGATACTGTCGTCAATGGATAGAGGGATTCAGTGAGAAAGTGAAATTGCTATATGAAAAACTTAACACTGATAGCCAAAAATGGACAAAGGAGGATGATAAAAGTTTTGAAAAGGTCAAATAGGCTTTAATTCAAGCCCCTGTACTAAGTCTGGCAGATTTGGAGAGACCATTTCAATCACTTGTAAACAGCTCTGATCAAAGGGCACATGGGCTGCTCACTCAGGAATGGGCAGGCAGTCGAAAGCCAGTGGGATTTTATTCTAAACTGCCAGACCCTGTCAGACAGGGCTGGCCCACATGTCTACAGGCCCCAGTGGCCACAGCACTTTCAATTGAAGAAGCCCAAAAAGTCACCTTTGGGGCACCCCTAGTGGTACACACCCCCATGATGTAAGGAAAATTCTGAATCAAAAAGCCAAGAAATGGCTAACCAATGCCCTAATATTAAAATATGAAACTATTCTAATCACTTCCCCAGACTTAGAGATAAAAGCAACAACTGCTCAAAGTCCTGCACAATTCCTATATGGGGAACCAGGAGAAAAATTAGAACATGATTGTCTGGACATTATAGAGTTACAAACAAAAAATAGACCTGACCTGGGGGAAGTTGAACTTAAAGATGGAGTAAAATTGTTTATAGACAAATCTTCCAGAGCAGTAGAAGGAAAAAGAAAATCAGGATATGCCATAGTAGGAGGAGAAGAATTAAAATTAGTAGAATCTGAACCTTTAAATGCAACATGGTGCTCAGGCTTGTGAACAATTTGCTCTTTACAGGGCACTATCTCAATTAAAGGGTAAAAAAGGACCATATTACAGATTTGGGGAAAAGGGGGGGTTAATTAACACTCAAGGATGGGAATTGATACATCAAGAATTAATTGTTAGAATACTAGAAGTTCTCAGGGGCCCCACTGAAATTACTGTGGTCCACATAAGAGGGCACCAAAAAGGAACAAGCTGTCATACAAGAGGGAATAATCTGGCTGACAAAGAAGCAAAAAAAGCAGCATTGGAGCAAAAAACAGTTTCTGTATTAAGTACTACAGTTAGAGATCCACTTCCAACCAGGAATTACAGAAGCTGTTTACTCCCCAGCAAAATGAAGCGATAAGGAAATTAAAGGCAGAACACATGTGAATAAATGGGTTTTACCAGATGGCAGGGAAATTTTACCTAAAGCCCAGGCCAGACAAATTACTGAACAATTACATCAACAAACTCATTGGGGAACCAAAGCACTAGCAGACCAATTTTTAAAATTTTTTTGATGCATCGGCATTTTTGATGTTGCAAAGCAGAGCATCCAGAGTTGTTTAACTTGTCAGAAAATTAATAAAACAGTGTGCAACAAGGTCCATCAGGAGGATGGAAAACTGCTTACAGACCCTTTGAAAGAAAACAGATTTTACAGAATTACCAAAAATAGGAAGATGGAAATATTTACTAGTAATAGTAGAGCAATTAACCCACTGGGTAGAGGCATTCCCTGCAGCTAGAGCCACATCACAAGTGGCAGCCAAAATATTGATAGAACACGTAATGCCAAGGTGTAGCCTGGTCCAAGCCATAGACTCAGACCAGGGGACACACTTTACATCAAAGGTGCTGAAGTTACTGACCTCAGCACCAGGCATCAGCTGGGAGTATCACACACCCTGGCACCCTCAGAGTTCTGGGAGAGTTGAAAGCATGAATCAAACTGCAAAACAACAGCTGCCAAAATTAATGGTTGAGACTAAAATGCCATGGACAAAGTGCCTCCCACTAGCCCTGTCTAATATACCAACAATGCCAAATTTGAGAACAGGGATTTCACCATATGAAATGCTGGATGGTATGTCTTGCCCTAAAGGAGCACACCTTGATCCAGCCTTAGTGCAGGACTCTTCCCTCCAGAATTACATAAAAACAATCAACAAAAACTTGCAGAATTAAGGGAGAAGGGAATTTTAGCTCAAACTGTCCCTCTAGGATTTGCCATACTTAAGATTAAGCCAGGACAATGTGATAATTAAAGTATGGAAAGAAAAAAGTCTAGATCCAAAATGGGAAGGACTGTATTTAGTTCTATTAATGACTGAAACAGCTGCACAGACAGCTGAAAAGGGATGGACACATGTGAGGAGAGTCAAAGGTGCTGTAACCCCTCCTACTGCAGGCTGGGCAGGGACATCCGAGCCAGGAGACCTCAAAATGCAAATTCAGAGAACTTGATGTCAATACCAGATCAATTTGTCTCCAAGATCTCCCAATCAAGACTAAAAGTCACTTGTCCCAAACCCGGGTGTGACTGTAACCCGTTCATCAAAAAAGGGATCCACACTGTGCTGAGTTGTGGTGATGTCATTCCAATGGTGGGTATCTCCCATTGCATTATGTGTCCAATGTAAAAGAAACAAACATAAGGAAACTGTTAAGGTACTTAATACCCTATCAGCACAAAGAAAAAATCAAAATTAATAATCATAACTGGTGGAAGTCATGTGAGAATGGAAGGAAAGGAAAGAAGAAAGCCAAAGCAGAGGTACTGGCACAAGAGTGCTGGAAAGGGTTGCATATACCGTGCTGTTACTGCTGTGCCTCCTACTGGAATGTTAAAGCTCAAGGCTGGGACAAAATTAAGAAATGATACCAAAAGAGAGAGACAAAGTGGGAGACCCCAGGACACACTCCCTGCAGCCCAGAAGATTAAACAAACCTTGGCTACCAATAGAAACCCCACAGGCCTTGAGGGAGGCAGAGGGATGAAAACAGTCATGGGACTCATCCTATTGCTAATTATGACAAAAGGAAATAGTGCTGATGCTTGTTCCAAGTGTTACCAGACAATTGGGTATGGCAGACACACAGTATCCACCCTTGCCTTCCACACACACACCAATTCAGCCTGCTATAATAAGCACAACTCAGAAACCTCCATTATCATGGGAAAAAGTTACTGGGGAGCCACCAATTTGGGAAAAGGAGGGTGGGCTCCATCAGCATAGCAAAGTTGCCCAGTAGGAGAAGCACACCTCTGCTTCACAAAAGAAGGTATGTGAGGATATGCAGATCAGGGAGGAGTGCAAGATCACTACAAGGAAGAATTGATAAAGAATATAACTAAAGTGTTCAGGGAACAAGGACAAACCATAAGGGAAGTTTTAACTTGTACGAGAAATTGAAACAACAACTCAGCAAACGGGACTTACCCACCTCAGGAAAGAATTTATTTGTGGAATTCATGAAAGAAATTTCTACTGAATTACTTACTGATATTACCACTGAACTGACTTAACTCACTGCTGGATCTGTGGAGGAACACAAATGACTGAACAGTGGCCATGGAGGGGGGAGGGATTAGACCCAGAGCAGTTATTGGAATCAAATGGAAATATCGAGGGGAGTCAATAGACCTGAAGGGTGAGTTCTAAACCATGAGGAAACAGGAGAAGTGTGTATAACACATCAGGGAACTAACTTAACCAATATGTGGGGCACACCCCCTCTATGACTATCCTCATTACAAATACAAGCAGTCAGTCTTGGTGGCCCAAAGCTCCAAAAGGATATTGGGGAAAGTTAAGTAAAGGCAAGTGTAGAAAGAACAATTTTACAGGACTAGGCTGGTATAATAAGAATAGAGCCAACCCAAACGAACAAGTAAAAAGTGTAAGCATCTATTGGCAACAACCTAAATCAGTTCAACTAAGCTGGAAAGCCCCAAACAGAATATTTGGGATCTGCAGGAAAAGGGTTTATAATACCCTACCAGAAAGATGGAGAGGGACATGTACTCCAGGGATTATCCAGCCTGCGTTTTTCACATTACCAAAAGAAAAAGGGAATAGAGTGTTAGGAGTTCCCTTGTATAAATCTTTGTATCAAAACAAAAGCAGCCCTGCCACAGGGGGAACACAAATCTTCAAGGATAATGAATGGCCCCCAGAATGAATTATTGAGTACTATGGACCAGACCTGGGTTCAAGATGGGAGCTGGGGCTATCCACTCCAATTTATCTGCTAAATAGAATTATCAGACTACAAGCTGTAATAGAAATTACTGCCAATTGAACAGCCTGAGCAATGGAATTCATAGCTAAACAACTTACTCAAACTAGAGCAGCAGTACATCAAAATCAACTAGCCCCAGACTATCTATTAGCTGAAGAAGGAGAAATGTGTAGGAAGTTCAATAATTCTGAATGCTGCTCAGAAATTGATAATAATGGTGAAGTAATTACTAAAATTGCAGAAGAAATAAAACGAACAGCCCATGTACCTGTACAAACCTGGAACTCGATGCTTAATAATAATTAGTGGAATAATCTATTAGGGAGAGTGCAGTGAGTCTGCTGCGCTCGCTGCGATTGGCTGATTCTGCCGTCACTCCTCATTCTCGCGCGCTGATTGGGCAGAGCGGGGACAAGCCCGGCCCCGGTGCCGCCCCCACGGCGATCGTGCCGCAGCAAAGGCGCCATTGCCGGAGCGCCTGTGTGGGCCCGGGAGCGGCAGCGCCCGCAGCGCGGTGAGTCGCTGCTCCGGCACCGGCTCCTGCCGAGCTCACAGAGAGAAGGAGACCGCGGGCAGCCGCTCCATCAGCGCCCTCAGCCCAGGGGGAACACGGGCCGGGCATGGCACAAGGAACCCGCCAGAGCCCCCTGCCGCCCCCTCCGCCCGCAGCGAGCTCCAAGCCCCCGCAGAACCGGGCGCGGCTCCCACCTGCGCTGGGGTCACCGCCGAGCTCCTCCTCCTCCTCCTCCGCCGCCACCGCCGCCGCCTCACCGGGCTCCGGCCGCTGCCGGGCCGCACAGAAGGTTTGAAAATGGTGCCTTTGGCTCCGGGGCCGGGCTTATTCCCCCTCTGCCCAATCAGCGCGCGAGAATGAGGAGTGACGGCAGAATCAGCCAATGACAGCGAGGGGCGGGCTCTCCACCCAGCATGGGCTCCTTTCCCGAGCTCCGCCATTTCTCTCCTCGCCTGAGGAGCGGCTCCGCGCTGGGCCCGGCCCGGGCATCGGGCCAAGGAGCCGCTGCTGCCCTGAACCGCCGGGAGCTCGGGGTGAGCGGGAGCTGAGGGCGGTGGGAGCTGGGGGTGAGCCCGGGGTGGAGCCGGGACCCACCTGGAGCCTTTGCAGGACCCCGAGGCGGGCACGGGATGTTTCAGAGAGGCCCCGGGGCTGTGGGGGAAAATTCACGTCGCCAGAGGAAAGGAGACAGAGGAGTCCTGTAAAGTGACTTTATTGATAAGCAAAGGGAGAAGCCATGTGACATTTCCCATGCGGTCTCTAAAACTGAGCCTCCTTTTTATCCTCATTTTCGCGGCCGCATCTCCCTCTCCCTTTCCCCACTGGCTGAGGCGCTTGGAAGGTTCAGATTTCCCGATCTGCCTGCTGCATGTCCCCCTTGTTATGCACCCCTCCTTTAGTATAACATCCGATTTTCACGGCTCTGTTAAGTGTTTCTCTTTCTGGAAGATCAGGAATTGGGCAGGATTTTGGCTGAGCAGCAGTCTATGACAATTAGTAACATTTTCTGAAACTGAAGATTTCTTCCATTCCTTCCTCATGTACAAGTCCCTGGTCGTATTTCCAGGCAGATTCACTCTTTGACTCTGTTTCCTCTTTGGTTTTGGGATTATTCTCAGTGCCCTCCCTCCCTGTCCTTTTGCAGCCGTTTCTGGATCAGGCCTGGCTGCCACCTGCATCCCCTTGCTCAGCTGCTGAATGAGCTGCACTCAGCAAGGTGTCGGGCATGGGAAAAAGATGAGAGTTGCTGCAGCACATCAGGGGAGGAACAGCATTCGTTTAACCCATGGTCTGCCAGGGAACCACGAACACGTGTCCCATTCCCATCCTTTCTGCATTTGGACTGTAATATGTGCAGCTTTCTTATGTCCACTATTATCTGTTTCACCACTGTTCAGTTATCATCTAAGTAGAAACAGCAGTTTGAGACATTTAATTTTCTGCAAATCTCACCTTTTCCTTGGCTGGGGTGGGTCGGTAGAAAGGTGAAGAGCTTGAACTGTGTGGCTGATTATTATTTCGAGGAAATATTGTAATCTAATCCTGTAATTCAAATGATAGATGTGTGCTTTGCCCCAGCAGTGTCAATTTGCATTTCTACAGCTCCTCTCCTGGCTGCCTGGAACCGATGCTGATCTTCCGTGGCAGCCATCCCCTGGCTCACATGTGCACCCTCACAATCTGCTTTTTACTTGATATCTTTAATGTTAGAGAGTCAAGGCATTACTTGGTTCTTGCCCGGATGTGCAACAGAAATCATTTCATCCACACATAGGCCGAGTGTGCAGAAAAAATCGTTCTCTGGCACGTGACTTTTACTATATTTTTACTAAATTTCGTACAGTCTGAACCCATAGAAATCCATTTGTTTAGTGTTCATTGCTTCCAAGTTGTGTAGTTCTTACTATTTGGTATCCTATTGGACCCGGATTTCTTTGCTTCTGATTCTGTCCTTCTGATGTTAATTAGGTTGCACTCCTGATTTTCCTTCTCAGCCTTTTCCAGACCAGGTGTCTCCAGCTCCACCCGGAGTTGTCTCTGAGGTGGGTGTTCCTTGATGTTTGCTGGTGGTCCTATATGTTTTGTTGCTGGTTGTTATCTTTGTGGGGATCTTTTGGGCCATTCCCCATCTGTTGAGATGTTAAATTCATCTCTGTACAATGGTGCAACCTCCCTTTAAAAAAAAAGCCTTTAAAATTCCTTTCCCCAAGAGGAAGGCAAACCAAGCCTGAGTACGAAGATGAAATTTTAAAAAATTTAAGCTACGTATATTTTCCAGCACCAGCCTATTTTTTTTTGTGATTTTCTAATTCCCCCCCAGCCCAGTGTGTGAGTGTAATCGAGAGCCAGAGTGGGATTGTGCCCGTGTGTTCCCCAGCAGCTGTGGCAGTGCAGGCACAGAAAGCAGCGAAGCTGCAGCAGGGGCAGCAAGGATTGGCCCCAGTGATGGAGATGCCCAAGGAGGGTGCCCAGGCAGAGGATTTGAGCAGAGGATGTGTGGGCAGGCCCAGGGGCTTCCCCCGCTGTGCAGCCCTGGCTGCTGCTGCCTTGCCTTCAGTGCAGCTCAGTGGGGCCTCCCGTGCTGCTGCTGCAGCTGGGAAGAGCAAATCTGCGGGGCTGGAGAGCCCCTGAGGCCAGGGTGAGGGGTCCCCCCGTGCTGAGCTGTGCTGGGGCTGTTTCTGTGCTCAGGGACACTTGGGATGGGCCATCAGTGGCACTTGGCCACCAGTGGTGCTTCTGTGCATTCCTCAGGCAGAGTGTAAGTCTTGGTCTAATTCCCTTCCCTTAATCACAGCGTGTCTTGGAATTCTTTTCCCTTCTCTTGCCCTTGCAGACCCATCCATGAACACATTTTGTCCCTCAGGCCAGGGAATGTCTCCTCAATCCCTCCTGTCCTGGCTCTGGAGCTCTGTCACTGGAATGCAGCCATGGGTTTGTTCCCAGCCCCTGTGCAGGCTGTTCAAACAGGAGGCTGGTTCAACCCTTCCCCTGTCCTCAATTCTAAATCCTCCTGTGCCACTGAACAAGTGTTATTCTGTAATCACTGAGCACTGCTCATCCATGTAGAGGCTCTTTTGGTTATCAGAGCTTCAACTTGGTGCCAGGCTTGAACAACAGCAGATCTTCCTGCCATCAGTTTTTGGGCCTCAGGTGCCATTAAAGCTGTGGCTGCACAATTCTGCAGACAGTGAGGCCACTCTGGCCACAGGGTTAAACATTTTAGCACAAGAATTCCTTTGGCATGACCTTGTGTAGCATCCACATTTTAAAAAACAAGGTTCACTTTCCTGGTAAATATTTAAAGGTTTAATAAAAGACAATAGGAGGCAAACAATAAAGGAAAAGATGATAACAGCTGGGGGCTTCTTCTTCAGGCAAGGGCACACCCTAACTCAGAAAACACTTCTTTAAATGCATCAACCTTTTGCATATTCTTAAGTCTTCATGCATTATTCAAAAACCTTCCCCCCCCAACCTGCAAATCAACCTTTTTTCCTTCCCTGGGGGTCTGGATTTCCATAATCCAAGAATGTGAAGAATTTCCTTATTATCTTTTCTACCATTTTCTTAGTTACATGAACAAAAGCTTTTTACATCATCATGTTATAGTCCAAGAAAAAATTATTTCTCACCCTACTATTTTTAAGTTTTGTTAATAGCAAAACTAAAGGAAACAATATTCATACAGCAAAGTTTTCCAACATTATACAGGTAGCATTCATTTTAATATTTTCCAAAAGCCAAAAATGTAATATGTCATACAACACACATACAATTCAAACCTTCTTCCTGAGTCATGGCTGGGACACCAATCATTTTGGTTTTAAAGTTTTGCCATTTTTCATATCCATACCACAACACTGAGGCTGTCTGGGTTTAAAAAGTCTTACAATGTTTTGGCTTGAAGAGGGACTCCTCAATCCTGGTCCTGCAATTCCCTATTAATCCTCAGAATTGCCACAGCTCCATATTAATGCTGAGTAACATTAATTCTGAGATTCCCTGGTCCTGCTCTTGGTCAATACACCACAAAATTCAGTGAAACTATGTCCTAAATATTTAATCTTTTTCTCCACCATTTGTGCTTTTTTTTCCCCCAATACTCAAAAATGCTTTTTAGACTGAACATTCAGCCATTTCACAGAGGCTTCTTCTATCCTTCCTTCCTGTCCTCCTGATTGGAGCAAGTCATCCACATCCTGCATTAACCCAATCCCTGGGGTGGGGTAAATTCTTGTGATATTTTCTGCAGGGCTTGCCCCAATAAGGCTGGTGCTTCCCTGCATCCCTGCAGAAGGACCGTCCATGTCTTTACCATTTTCCCTTCTGCCTCTTGTTCCCACTCAAAGGCAAAATGCAGTTTACCATGCTGTGTGAGTGGGCATCCCCAGAAAACACCTTTGACATCAAGCACTGACTGGTGTCAGTGTGAGGAGGGAACCTGGTTCAGGATGGTGTAAGGATCTGAGACTGTGGGCTGCCTGGGTTTAATAATCTCATTTATTCTTCTTAGGTCCTGCACCATTCTATCGATTCCATCTGATTTCTTGACTGGCAGGATAGGAGCATTATGGGGAGAGATCCCAGGCTCCAAAAGCCCTGCCTTTAGCAGGGACTCAAAGACAGGCAGTGAGCCCTTCCTTCTCTCCTTTGGAATAGGGCATTGCTTTAGGACACTTGTCCTGGTTGCTTCAAACTACTTTGGAGAGGCTCCATTTCCAATTGTCTCTATTTTACTGGAGCTGCCCAACCTTCTGGTTCACTTATGCATTGGCCTTGCCAGACATTTGCCAGAGAAAGGCGTAAATGTATCACCTTTAAAATATCAATTTGCATTCCCAAATTAGCCATCAAATAGCTTCTCTGTAAATTATAATCATAATTAGGAGCAACTAAAAGCTCCTGCTATTCAAATCCATCCCCTGTGTCTAACAGTGGTTGGATAAAAAACACCATCTCATCTTTCCCACTCATCCCCTGAATACTGTTGTCTAAATCCCTTCTGGATTTCCCTTATTGTCCCCCTGGGTGTCCATGTCCTTGATTACCTCTGGGAGAATGTGCAAACTCCCTCAACATGCTCCCAAGGGTCCCTTCAGAGATATTTTGGGATCATCATCCCTTTTGCCAGAAGCCCTTCCTGGCTTTCCCTTTCTCCCCTCCATGGGTGCCCTGCCATGTTTATTCCCCGAGGATCCCACTGCACTCACTGATGAGATTTTCAGTGCTCTCTGGCTGCCGACTCTTCCCTGCCCCCCCGATCTGTCACTCATCTGTCTCCTGGTCACTCTCGGGTGCCCAATCCATGCCCGGTGTCCCAAGGGAGCCGATCCCCCAAACTGGGTGCGGCACCTTCAGCTCCACTCGCTGCCCGCGCCCCGGATGGGGCAAGGAATTCCGGCCGAGCCCCGAGGTGTGTGGAAAACTTTACCAGAGATTTCTATCCACAAGGAAGGCAGAGGAGTCCTGTAAAAGCAATTTCATTCACAGAAGAAGAGGGAGAGGCCATGGGTCATTTCCCATGGGGTCTCTGCAGTTGCCAAGGCCGGGCCCCCCGCGCTGCCGGGCGGGAGCGGCTGCAGTGGGGAGCGAGTGCGGGCGGGAGCGGCCGAGAGCCCAGCGCTGCCCCAGCCCGAGCTGCCCCAGCTCCATCCCTGCCCTGCGCTGGGATGCTGCGGGTCTGGGGGGAAGAGGGAGCCGGCAGTGGGTGCTGGGGCTGGGGGCAGCAGGAGAAGGGGAGGAGAAGCAGGGCTGAAGAACAAAATGGTCAAAGGATGCACGTGGGAGGAGAAAGTGGGATTGTGCAGAAAGAGGAATAGTAGGAGGAAGAGGAGTGTGAGGGAGACGACACAGGAGGTGAAGGAGCAGAAACAGGAAGCAGCACAAGATTTCACCTCTCCCTGTATCTGCAGCCTCTCCCCCAGCCCCAGGAGCATTTCACCCACCAAATGCAGCAGATGACTGTAGAGGGGGGATCCACAATTTTCACAGGGGTGAACCTTGCTGTTTCTCAGCTTTATTGGGCTAAATGTTGGTGCGTTGGTTTTTTGCAGGGTCTGAAACTTTACATTTTGGAGGGGATTTTGGCTCAGTCTTGCTGTTTTGGTAGTTTTTGATCTGTGTCTTGATGTTTGGGTAACTTCTGATTGTAATCTTGGTATTTTGGAGCTCCCTATAGACACAAGATTCCTGAGATGAACTTGGGCAAGGAGGAACCCCCAGCCCAGGCCCTCTCCTCTTGCTTTTTCTCCCAAACCAGGATTTTTCATTTCCAAGACGTGGGTGAATGGAACAGGAGTAAAAGTCCTGGAGAGCCCTTACGAGGAGGAGCTACAAACCCAAGACAGGGAGCTGCAAGGAGGAAAGACCCTCCCTAAGCCAGGGAGGTGGTCGGAGATTCAGGCAGAGCTCAGAGCTGGTGGAGAAGCCTCGTGGAGGGGAGAAGCCCCACAAGTGCTTGGAATGTGGGAAGGGTTTCAGCCACAGGTACATGCTGATCAAACACCAGATGATCCACACTGGGGAGAAGCCCTGTGAGTGTGAGTGTGGGAAACGTGGGAAGAGCTTCAGTGACATCTCCCACCTGATGCAGAACCAGGTGATCCACACTGGGGAACGGCCCTACATCTGCTTGGAATGTGGGAAGAGCTTTGGGTTGCTCTTCAACCTGAGAAGCCACCAGCACATCCACACCTGGGAGAGGCCCTACGAGTGTCCTGTGTGTGGGAAGAGCTTCTCACACAGCTCTCATTTGACCCAACACCAACGGAGGCACCACTAAGAGAAGCCGTGTGAGTGCCCCGAGTGTGGGCAGAGCTTCGTGCTCTGCTCCAGCTCCATCCCCCATGGGAGGATCGGTGTTGGATGATCCCCAGTGCCCTGTTGGGCAGAGCCCTGGTGATCCGTGCTCCTGGTGATCCCCGAGGGGTGAGGGGGTGTTTGAGAGATTTCTCTCCCTTCTCCTTGTCCTGCTGTGATTTGGTTGCTAATAAATTCCCTCCCTGTGCCCAGGCTGGGTCTGTTGTTCCCGTTCGCTGCTCGGGGCGGGATCTCTCCTGTTCCTTCTCTCACCTCCCGGGCCTCTCCTCAGCCAATCAGACAATACGATGAAGAAGATCCAGCCAATCAGAGAGCGCAGCTCTGATGACTCACCGGTTGCCGGGCAGACCCGCAGCACCCGGTGTTCCCCACCTGGACCCGCCCTCCCCGCGCAACCACGATCCCCCCGCGGGGTCCCCCAAAGTCCCTCCCCAGTCCCGCCCCACAATAAACGGGACTGGGTCTAACTCGGAAGCTCTACTGGGAACACCGGGAGCTGCCGGGGAGAGCAAAGTGGGGCTGGGGGGAGGACACACACCACCCCCAAATTAGCGTGGGGATGGAGCAAGAGTCCGCGCTTGGGCTGAGGCCACGAGGAGGGGGATGCAGCCACTGCTGGGTCAGGAGCTCTCTGGGCAGACGAAAACTGGTGACACCAAGGCAGGGGTCCCCAGGGGGACCATACACGCTCTGGAGAAGGGAGAACACGAACCCCCGAGAACCTCCGCTCACCCTGTTGCACAGGTAAAAGCCAAACCCCAGCACCAGGAAGATGAAGCCCATCACAAAGCTCCCGATCCCCATCTGCACCTCGCTGTGGACGGTGTATGGCGGCATCTCTGGGGGTCCACAGAGGTCAGAACCCCCCAAAACCTCTCACAGACACCCCAAGCACCTCTAAGCACATCCAATCACCTCCAGCCCCCTTAAGCCCTCCAAAAGCTCCTCCCAGTCTCTTCTCAGCTTCTGCAGGACCCACCAAAACTTTTCCTGTCCCTCTCACAATCCTATAACCCCCTCCCAGTTGCCCCTCACCATCCCAGGACTCACAAACCATCTCCCAGTCCCTTCCCAGCCCCACCAAGATTCACCAAAACCCTCCCAGTCTTTTTCAGTGCACAACCAACCTCATTGCAAACCCTGGTTTTCAATCCTTGATCTTTTTCCATCCCCTTCAGACTCAGTCAAATCCCTCCCAGTTATACCCAGCACTCACCAAACTCCCTTCCAGTGCCCACCAGGACCTACAGAACCCCATCCCACCCTCCCCACCATCTTCCAAATCCCTTCTCAGCCATTCTAGACCTTCAAAGCCCTCTCCCAGTATAAACCAGCCTATCTCAAACTCCCTCCCAGTTCCTCCCAGCACACCCCAACCCCTCTCCCAGTCCCCCCAGTTCCTCCCCCACTCCCCCCACACTGTGGGGTCCAGGCTGTGCCCCAGTGCTGGCTCAGGGGGGGCTCCAGGCTGATGTGCTCCACCTGGCAGCTGGAGGTGCCCCACACTTGGGGACATTCCCAGCAGCACCAGGAGCTGTTAGAAATCCAATCCCCACTGGGGACCAGGTCAGTGGCCACCACGTGCCCCAGAGCTCCTGCTGGCCCTGGAACCACCTCAGCTGGATCTGGGCAGGGTAGAAATCCATCACAGAGCAGAGCAGGCAGTCAGGACCAGGCTGGGAGCTCGAGGGCCACAGCGAGATGAACACACTGGGGGGCACTGGGAGACAGTGGGGACACACTGGGATCAGCTGTGGGGAACTGGGAGAGATGGAAGAGGGCTGGTGTGGCACTGGGAGGGACTGGGAATGAAATTGGAGAGAGTGGGGGAACACTGGGAGAGAGTAGAGTGGGTTGGGGCAATGGGAGAGAGGGTGGAGGTTTGGGATTGAACTGAAAAGCATTTGGAATGGACTGGATGGAATGGGAAGGCACTGGGAGAGAGGGTGGAGGTCTGGGAGTGGAGCTAGGAGGACTGGGAGTGCACTGGGAATGGAATGGCTGTGGAATGAGAGGAACTGGAAGGGACTCTGGTGCCACTGGGAGGGACTGTGAGGACACTGGTAGAGACTGGGATAGACTGGGAGAGCCACCGGAGTCCCTCGGGCTGAGGCACCAGGAGGCCACAGGGATAGGATCTTAGTTTGAGAGAGGATTTTAAAGAGGGCACTCTGGAGTGTTGCCTCCTCTGCACAGTTCCCATAATCCCTTTCCACCAATAGGAAATTAATATTAATAGATAAAAGAGGAAAAAAAACTCCCAACATTTTATTAAATAACAGTAAGCCCACGAGGCAAGAAAAAAAAAAAAAAGGAAATTATTTTAGATATTAAATTGTCAGACCTTACCCCACACACACACCTGGGACAAAAGACCCAAAATGCCAAAAAAGAGAAATCCCCACACACGACACACGGTACAGGCGGCACCGGCTCCTCCCCAAGAGGAAAAACCACCCAGGGGGAATCCCGAAGGAGATGAGAGCCCGGGGCTCGCCCAGCCCTGGACTCCTCCCCAGCTGAGCTGTGCGGGCACGGCCCGGCAGGAGAAGCAGCTGGAGCCTCGGGCTGTTTTCTGTCCCGGCTCAGCCCGGCTCACAGCGGCTCTGGCTGCAGCAGCCCCGCTCTGCTCCTGCTGCACGGAGCCCCCGGGCTGCCACAGAGCAGCTGCTCACTCACCTCCAGGCACAGCAAGGGATCACCACTGCAGCCTCCTCAAATAAAAAAAACAAAAAGAAAATCCTCCCCTTGCCTAGGCCAAAAGTGATTGTCAGCCACTGTTGAGGTTAGCTCAGCATGAAGAGAAAATCTCAGCCTAAGGCCATGGGAAAACCCTCTAGTGATGGGGAGCAAAAGGCTCACTCCCAAGATCCCACTGTTCAGTTATGCAGATTGTTACTAGAGAGTTCAATTACAATTGGTTAATTTTCACTGCAGAAATTATAATATTGTTAATTGCTCTTTCCCATTGGATCTCTCCCTCAGACCCTGCCTTAATCCCTCCCTCCACCCAAGTGTATAAATGCCCCTGATGTACTCTGCTTTTTCTGGTTCCTGCCTAGTACAGTGCACACCTTCCTGTTTGTTGTTTGCACCTGATTAAAGTTCTTTCTCTAAACAATCCGATCAAAGTGTTCCGTCTCCATAAAAGTCGCCAGAGAAATTTTTCAGGGAAACCACCAGTCAGACTGTCCAGGCTTGGATCAGGGGGTTTCAAGCCATGCAAAACCCCACAGTGCACAGAGAGAGCTGCAGAAAACCCGAGCAGCGAGGCTTCAAAATGCCCACACAGGGAACAAGGAGCCTCTCCCTGCCCCAGCCCCACACACATCCTATCCTGGGCTCTCGGGGTTTAGATACAAAAACCATTTTTGGGCACAAAGCAGAGGATCGTGGAATGTACCATCACAGTAACTCACTCCAAGAGAATCGTGTATACAATACTCACATATTTCTATCTTTCTATAGAAGCAGATACTGAACTCTGGATCCAGCAATGTGCACATAGGACAGGAGTGGAGAGGTAGAACAGACACCAGGGCAGATGTGGAATGTATGAACAGAGAGAACCCTCCAAGGGCTTTAACCTGATTCCCAGCTTTTCCATGTTTCAAGGGCTTTGACTGCCAGATTTGAACGGACTGAGATCTCACCGAGAAAAGCAGAGCAGTCTGGAACCAGACACTGCTGCTGGAGTCAAAGTCTGGACTGGGCACATGTCAAATTTCAAAATATATTGAATAAAAAACCCTGCTACCCACAACCTTTCCCAGCCCATCCCTCCTCACACAAAACAAAATACAATGGATCTCTTTCTAAAGGGTAAAAAATAAAGTAAAATGAACATTCAAAGTGTTCCCTGATAAAGACACATTGAGAAAATACAAAATAATGAAGTGTGTCTAGAGAAACCGGCTGTAATTTCTCAGGTGTTTGGCTCAGTGTCAGCTCAGAGCCGGGCTCTGTCTCCCAGGTGCCCAAGTCCCCGGGCCAGCTCTGAGCAGCCTCTCCCGGCTTTCCAGCCCGGCTTTCCCCGGCTCTGCCCCGGGCAGGCTCTCGGTGTTTCCGTGGTGCCCCTGCCCCGCTCAGCTCCCCGTGCCCTGCAAAGGCGCCCAGGCTGCTCTTGGTGCCCCTGGGTGTCACTGAGCGAGGCAGTGACGAGCCCCGGGGCCCAGCAGAGCCCTGAGGGACACCCCTCGTCCCCGGCCTCCCGCGGGACACGGAGCCGCTGCCCACAAGGCCCTGGCACGTCCGGCCGGCCAATTCCTGCTGCCCCGGCCAGCCCGGGCTGCAGCCCCAGGGCTCTGCAGGGCGGGGCTGGGGCCACAGCCTGGCACCGTGGCCAAAGCCTCCCGGGGCTCTGGGCACGGCAGGGGCTACAAGGCCACGAGTCCGGGGATACTCTGTGCCACTTCCAGGCTGTGCCTCTGCTGCTGGGTGCCAGGTGTGGCCCTTGGTGACACGGGTGTGTGTCAGAGCCCTCGGTGATGTGGGATACTGTGGTGCTGCCATGAATGAGAGTGTTTGAGATTGCTTAAAAATCAGTGGCAAGGGCATGAGAAAAACTCAGATTTAATATTAAGCAACAAGGCACAAAAATTTTATTGACAATTGTGAGAGTCCGTGTGAGCCTCTCGTCTGTTTCTGCCCAACGACCCTCGCCTGAGGCCTGCGCTGGCCAGGGATGGGAGGAACGCCAAGTGACTGTTCCGCAGGTGATGCCTACCAGGACTGGTTTCTCATGACAACTAGTCACGGGGAGTTTACTAAACAAAGCTCCCACAGATGGAAGAACAATGGACTGGTCCAGTATGGGCTGCCCTGCATGTGTTCATAACAACAAAGATGGTTTGTTGTGTGCCTTGAAGCGTCCTGTTTCCACCTGTTCCTCAGGGTAACGAGCGCCACATACAATAGTCCATAAATCTTCCCACCTTTTGGCCAGAAGCCACTCGCTTTGGGAAAGGACTATAAAAGTGACTTTCTCAGAGGAAACCCCCGAGATCTCCCCAGACGGCAACAGACATCTATTGGCTGGCTCCACGAGGATTCATCTGCCCGTCTTGGTAGCTATAATCCCAACCCCCCTTTCTCTCTCTCTCTCTCTGTCCCAATATTGCATTTTGTTTGGCACTAAATAAAGTGCATTTCTGTGAAAGTAAACTGATTTTGTCCCCTGCTGTGTCTTTTGCGCTCTGAGATCCATAAAAGAACCAGTCACGACTCCCGCTCAGGTTGGGCGGATCGTGACACCGTGTAAAATTGTGCCCACAGCATCCCTCCTTTTGGCATCCTGGCTGGTGTGGGTGCCTTCCTGAGGAGGTTCAGGCCTTTGGGGAGCTGCTGTTCCTGTGCACACCCTGGTGACTTTTCTCTGGTGTCCTGAGCCATGTTGACAGCAGCGACTCTGCAGGCCAGCTGCAGGACACATCGTCCTTGCCATGGCAGCAGCAGCTCTGTGGGCCCTGAGCAGAGTGTCAGGGGGTGTCGGCCTCTCCTGAAGCACTCGGGCAGCTGGACAGCAGCACAGGAGAGCTGGGTGACGCTGGCACAGCTCCCAAAGCCCAGCCAAGCCCAAGGGGCAGCTTTCTCCAGCCCCACGCTGGTGGGTATGGCTGCAATGAAACATTTAGATTCAGAGTACTGAGGGTTTGAATGGCCAAAAGAAAGGGGTAGGAACCACAGAAGTGGCCCAAAACTAAAGAACTCTAATGGAAAATAAAACAGGGACAATGCCTAGAAACCGAACATTGTACTGAGACAAACTCTGAGGGCCGAAACAAGGAGGGGCGTGACAATATATCCCCTCAGGGGGAGAACTTTCTAGAACTAAGCAACCACTAGGGGAAGAGAACTTGAACCAATTAGCATAACCACTGTGGACTGTGGGAAGAACAGTTAGGTTTGCCACAGAGTAAGAAATGCTTTTCAGGATTTGAAGTCAACGCCTGGCTCTTTCTTGGTGAACTGTGGCTGCCTTTGTGCCCCAGCCAGGCCGACTCGCAACACGCTGCCAGCACAGCTTCAGCTGCCGCCTCCTTGTCACCATCGAGGGGTCCCTGCTGAGCCCCACGAGGCCTCTGAGCGCCAGGTGATGCATCTCCCTGGCCTCTGCCCACTGCGCCTCGCCAGCAGCAGCCAGGGACTGTGCTCCAGCAGGGCCTGCTCGGCCTCCTTGTCCCTCCCTGTCCCAAGGCAAACCAGCCTGGGCCCCTCGGGGGTGTCCCCACCGTCCTGCTGAGGCCAGGCCTCCAGGCCTTCTGCCCCAGCCCAGAGACGCGTCGGGGAAGCGCCGGAGCAGCCGGCTGGCAGGAAGAAGGGCCTGCCTGGGGAATGCTCATGGCCTCTGCCCGCCAGTTCCTCAGGGCTTCCCACCAAGCCATCCACACAAAGCCCTCCTGTCCCAGCACAGCCTCCCGCCACCCAGCGCCACACGCATCCCGCTCACGCCTTCCCGCTGCCTTATCCTGGCTGGCCTCGGCAGCACCGCATCCCTTCATGGCTGCCACTGTCCCGTGCCCTCCAGGCCTCCCCAGGCCTGCCTGGCTGCTGGAGGAGCTCCAGAGGAGCCGGATCAAGAGGCACCTCAGAGCCCTCAGCAATCCAGCCAGCAGCACACGGGCAGGACACAGCTGGCCCTTCCTGGCTGGGAGAGGGCTGCTGGCCATCTCCAGGGACCAGGCTCTCAGCAACGCCCGCCCCAGCTCCGGCCTCTGCCCAGCCGCTCTGTCGGGAGCCTTAAGGCTTCGGCAGAACCACCAAGGCCAAGGGGCTTTGGGCCACTTTCCCTTGCACGCCGCACGCTGGGCCAACCTGCCCAGCACAAGCACCCTTCTTCCCCTCTTCCCCATTGGCCTGAAGACTCTGGCCACCAAAAGAAAGCTCCTGGACCTCTGTGTATACCAACAGCAGTTTATTATTCCTACTAAATTACTAATTTGCTAATTTACTAAATTACTAATTTACTTATTTACTAATTTGCTATTATACTAATTTACTAAATTATTAATTTACTAAATTACTAACTTACTAAATTACTAAATTATTTTCAGTAGGCAAAAGTAAAGTTGATGAAAAGTTGAGCTTGTCCCTGCAAGCTCAGGTGGCCCCAGCAAACACAGCCTCCCACATCAGTTCTCCACAGCACTCCAGCAGCAGAGACGGCCACGGCCACCCAGGGAAGGCCGTGACTTCCAGAGCCGGCGGAATCCATCTCGCATCCGCTGGAGTCGGGAGGAGGGAACGCTCTGTGCAGCTATGCTTATGTACAGAGCTTGATGTGCCAGGCATGAGATGGCAGGGCTGATGTCATCTGCCATGTCCTGAAGAGCTGGAAGAGAGAGAAACAGAGGCACAGTCAGAGCCTGCATCTGCGGGGACCTGGGGAGACCCTCCTGACCCGTCCATGCCCCCCAGCTCTTGCCACGGCCTGGAAGCAGCAGGAGGCAGCAAGGAGCAGCTGGAAGGTGCTGGCCCGAATCTCCTTGGCACAGGCCCCTGAAAGGTCTCTGTGCTCTGCCCACGCCGCCCCTGGTGCGCGCAGGGAGCAGAGCCCTCCGCAGCCCGGGCAGGGCACGCAGCTGCCATCGCCAGCCCCGCTGCCAGCGCGCTGGCCTCACTCACCCCTGCACATCAGCTGGAACTCTCGCTGCTTCTCCTTCAGGACGCGCCCGGCCAGCCCTGGGAACACAGAGCCCGTCACGGCTCTGCCCAGCGGCACAGCTGCCCCACAGCGGCGCTGGCAGCCCTGCGGCCGCAGCACCTCCTTCCCCTGCAGGGCTCAGCCGGGCCCTGGGCGCACCCTGCCGCCCAAGGGCACGGCTGGCACAGGGCGGCAGCAGCCCCGAGGGCAGGCGGGGCTGCACGGCCCGGCCCGGATGGCAGCAGCTGCCGGGGCTGGGGCCGAGCTGCGGCAATGGGGCGGGGAGGGAGCCGGCCTTGTGCTCACCCATGAACCTGACGGCCGCCTCTCGCAGGGGCTCCTGTGGGCTCTGCAGGAAGGGCAGGGCCTGCCGCAGGTGCTCGGCCGCTCGGCCCCTGTTCTCTGCCAGCTGCGGAGAGCGACGGGAGGGAAGGGTCGGGGCGGGCTCTGCCCCTTGGCCCCGGGATCCCCTGCCCGCACAGCCCCGAGGGGGGCAGAGGGCCCGGCAAGGTGCGGTGCTGCCCCGCAGCAGAGCCCGGCTGGGTCAGGGCTCCACCAGCTCCTGCCTTGGGGCCACGGGAGCCTGGAGAAGAGCCCGTGTGGGGCACAGCCCAGGGAAGGGAGCAGCGTGTGGGGCACAGGCCGGTGCCCCTGGGTGCAGCACTGGGCAGGGGCCACAGCTGCCAGCCCCACAGACTGGGCACCGTGGGCAAGGGATTCTCCAGGCTGGGGCTGGGGCTGGGGCTTGCAGGCTGTTCTTACCAAGCACTCGCCAAACCTCCACATCTGATCTGTCATCACCAGGTGTTCCAGATCCCTACTCTTGAGGAAGCTGACTGCAGCAAGCAGCGTTTCCCGAGAGGCCTGCAGAGAGCCAGAGATGCACGGCAGCCCAGGGCACAGGAGCTGCCTCCCTGCGCCAAGGCCAGGAGGAGGCTGGGGCCCACGAGGTGCCAGGGTGCAGGGAGACAGCTGAGCGTGGGGACAGCAGCGCCCAGGAGTCCTCACCTCTGCCACGCGCGTGTTCTCATTGTGGCAGTGGAAGAAGAGCGGGAGCAGGCTCTTGCTCACGAGCATCTTGAGACATTTTTTCCCCTTTGCCTCTACCAACCTCATCACCTCTTGGAAGAGGCGAATGCAGAGCAGCTGCACATGGTGGTTGTCCTGTTGGAAGGGAAGCAAAAGCCCTCCACATCAGCTGCTCCAGGCCCCTCTGTGCACAGGCCCAGGAATCCATGGGACACCACACTTGGGGGCAGCACCCAGTGGCCGTGGCTGGGGACACAGAGCCTTACGTTGTCCAAGAGCGGCCAGAGCGCGGCAGCCAGCCGCAGGGCGGTGGGGCTGGGTATGGCCAGGTCTCTGTGCAGCAGCAGAGCGCTGAGCACGACGCCGGTCATCTGAACGATGCCTTCATCTGCGTCCCGCAGCAGGTCCGCAAGGCTTTCAGTCAGGCTCTGCATTCTTTTGTACTGCATGGAACACAGGGCTGGCAATCCCACCCTGCTGCTGCTGCTGCAGCCATGGAGCCCAGGGGCCGCAGGCCTGTCCTGCAGCACTCGGGCAGCTGGGCAGCAACGCAGGAGAGCTGGGAGCAGCTGCCACGGCTCCCAAAGCCCAGCTAAGCACAAGGGATTGCTTTCCCCAGCCCCACGCTGCCAGCACAGCTTCAGTCACTGCCTCCTTCTCACCATTGAGGGGTCCCTGCTGAGCACCACCAGGCCTCTGAGCGCCAGGCGACGCATCTCCCTGGACTCGCTTTGCAGGTGCCTGGCCATGATCTCCAGGATGCTGTCACCCCAGTGACTCAAGTACAGGAACTCCAGGACCTGGAAGGCACAAAGCAGTGCCCGGGGTGCCCAGCTGGCAGGAGCTCAGAGCTGCCCAGGGCTGGGCCAAGGCAGCAGCACAGGGCACGGGCACGGTGCCAGATGGCAGCGGCTGTGAGAGGGCAGAGAGGTGGGAGTCAGCTCAGCGGGGCAGCGCTGGCCATGGGGCTCACCTCCACAAGGAAGGCCATGGCGGGCAGTTCCCAGTCTGAAATGCCTTGCCCCAGTAGCTCCAAGAGGCAGGATACGATGCTGGGACACCAGATGACGCAGCCCTGGCTTATCTCCCTGGTGTGGGGGGAAAAGACACCATTGCCCCTGAGCCGGGTGGGCAAAGCTGTGCCAGGGCTGACTGCCCGAGGCCTGGTCTGTTCCCGAGCAGCCCGTGGGCACTTTGGGAGGCGGCTGTTCCCGGGCACCCTCCTCTCCCAGCCTTTTCCAGTCTGCTCTTCATTCTCTTTGTGACAAGGCCCTCTCACCCATGCGCACGGGAACTGTGTGGGGCACCCTGGGCACAAATGGCAGCAGCAGCAGCCTGGAGAAGGGGGTCTCACCTGGCCAGCAGACGCATGGCATAGTGGTGGGTGTCAGCACACAGCAGCGTGTCCCAGCCCTTCTTGCGTTCCATGGCCAACACCACAGGCTCACACTGGACTTGGTAGAGCAGGACCTTCAGGGTCTGCACTGCAAACCTGTGTGCACAGCAAAGCCCAGGTCACGCTGGCAGCCCTGCCTCCCCCTTGGGGGCATGGGAGGGATGGGGAGACTGGCAGGACTGGGATGGAGCACCTTTGGGGGTTGGTGGCAAGGCCGAGTTGCTTCTGGCATCCCTTCCAGAAGGTATCAACCTCCTCGGGTGTATACAGCGTGCTGATGTAAGCTTGGAAGAGCAGATGCAGCAAGAGATGGGGGAAATACTCCAACACTATGGGTGGGCACCAGGTCAAGTTGAAGACATTCCACAGTGTCACGGTTGCCTGGAAAAAATGAAGCACCCAGAGACAAGAGTAGGTGCCAAGACATCCATGTGGCAGGGCCTGAGCGTGCGAGGGAGAGGCCGGGGGAGACACCGTGGGAGCAGCCGGCCTGGTGCCCCAGGTTCAGCGCAGTGCCTGAGGCAGGGAGATGCAGCTGTGGGGAGGACAGAGAGCTGGCTGCTCCAGAGGTGGCCTAGGGGCAAGCAGAGGTCAGTTGCAGGAACTCACAGCCAGAGCAAAGACGCCTGTTTTGTCCCCATCGGAGGTGTAGGCATTGTCCACTGGCCAGGCCCTCAGCAGACTGAGGAGGATGAGCAGCGCCGGCTCCGCGGTGCCAGTGGAGGTCAGGATCAGCCCCCACATGGCCGCAGCAGCTCTGTGGGGTCAGGGCTCTGTGTCAGGGGGTCCGGGCCACAGCACCGTGGCCTGGGCTGCTGCAGGGGCCCGCGCCGGCCCTCAGCCCTGCCTCTGCCCACTGGCCCCGGCCGGCGGCGCCCAGCCAGCCCACGGGGGTGCAGCCCCGCGAGGGAGGGAGCGTGGCAGCACGCTCAGGGGCTGACATGGCAGCACGGCAAACGGAGGGGCCGCAGGGGCCTGCAGCTGTGCGCCTGTGTGGCACTCAGCAGGGACAGGCTCTGCAGGGTAACGGGGGATGAACCCTAAGGCCTCAAGGCAGGTGGGGCTGCCCAAGGTACCTGTCACCCGACGGGGCCCAGCGCAGGAGAGTCATCAGCACATCGTAGGGGTATTTCTTGGTCAGCTCCAGCAGGCTCCTGTCCAGCCTGTGCCCAGCAGACTCATTGGCCGTGAGCCACTTGTGGATGTATCTCACCATGGCGGGCACCTGCAGAAGGCACGGGGAGACCTGGAGACCTGCCAGAGCAGCAACTTGCCCAGCTTCCCCTGAGAAGTGCTGCCCTTCCCACCACATTGGGCTGGGCCTCAGAGGCTGAGGGAACCCAGCAGAGCCAGCCTGAGGCGCCACACAATTCCTGGGGTGATCAAGCCTTGGCCACAGGCTGCTTACTTGCATTGGATTGGAGACACCCTTCTCCACAAGCAAATCCAGCATGGCAGCGCTGGTCTCAGCACCGAAGAGGTGCAAGTTTGCCAAAGGCCCAGTGCCCACACCAGCGGTCTCTTCCCGCCAAATGGACGTGATGAATTCACAGACCATCTGCAGGAGAAGGGCAGGAAGAGAGGGAGAATCCATGGAGTGTTCCAAGCACGGTGCTGGGCTGAGCAGTGGCAGCAGGCCCAGCCCAGGTGGGGATGGCTGCAGTACCTGCGCTGCTCTGCGGAAGCGGCCACGGGCAGGGTGCTGCTCTTGTGTGCGGTCCATGGCTGCACCTGGCACAGAGCGAGCGCAGCCAGGGCTGAGGGGCTGCGGGAGAGGCCGGAGAGCAGAGCCCAGCCCTGCGTTCCCAGGCAGGGACAGCCCGGCATGCACCAGCCCTGTGGCCCAGCTCTGGCACTCACCCTCCTGCTGCAGCTGGAGCTGCTGCAGCTCTCCAGGCTGCTGCGCTGAGGCAGCTGCAGCCTCCTCCTCCTCCTTCACCCAGGCCAGCTTGGGCACCCTGGGGGGTGTCTGCTCCATGTCTCTGTTTGCACGGCTTGCAGGAGAGATGCCTTGAAAAAACTCCAAGATCAAGTGCTGCAGTTGTGCCTTGAAGGCCCAGCTGCAACAGAGAAGCCTTGGGAAGGCTGAAGGACAGTAAGTCCTGCAGTCTGTCCTCGAGGTCACCTGCACAGTAAGGCTTTGGGAAAGCTCCGGGTCAGCAGGGAACGAGCTGGCTGTGCGGGGGCTCCTCACAGCAGCGCTCTCTCCGTCCTGTCCCGACGCGTGCACTGAGCACTGTGGCGTGGCCGTGTCGCCGCCAGCACCTATGTCACCACGTGTCACAAAGGGTCACCCTTGTGCAGTGTGCTCTGTTCCATCCCACGGTGACCTCGGTGCAGTGTGTCACAAAGAGCCCTAGGACACACCCTCACGTGCCCTGGGGACACCCCCCCCCCCCCCCCCCAAACTGCCCCAATTGCAAGGAAGACGTTCCCCGAGTGTCAAGGACAGCCCAAGAGGAACTTCAGGAGCGGCTCAAACAACAAGCAGATGTTCCTCTGCTCTGCCTGCTCAGGGCAGCAGAAGGAGCCCCCACGGTTGCCGATGCAGCTGCAGCAGGAAGGGCACCCGTGCTTCCACAGGAGCTGCCAGGGCCTCTGTGGGACATGACCCGGTGCTGGGTGGCCGTCACACACGCAGGGCTGTGACACGGACACGGGACGTGTGGCCCAGGGCGCCAATGCTGCTCTGAGCCCTGGGGCCTGGGCAGCACTGGAATCAGCAGGTGTGGCAGAGTCCCTGCCAAAGGAGACCTGCCACCCCCGAGCTGTGCCAGTGCTGGTGCCTGCTCCTGCCACAGAGAGCTGTGCCCCCGGGGCACTTCTGTGCCAGAGGACAGCCCAAGCCCACGTGCATTGGTGCCCGTGCTCCTTTCTGCAGGTGCCTGTTGGCAGGAGCACCTGGAGCAATTGGTGGCAACACCTGGTCTTTGTCAGAAGGCAGAAGCAGTTGCTCATTCCTGGAATGATTTTTGCCCCATCTGCAGCCCCTGCTGTGGAACACAGGAGAGCCAGACCCTCTGTGATCACCTGCCCTGCATCTGCCCCGTTCCAGCCTCCTGCCTCTGCAGACACAGCTGATCACCTGGACACAAACGGTGAGTGAGGAGCCGCCGCTCCAGCCCGTTCCCACCCGAAACTGGCGTGGCCGCTGCCGCCCCCTCCCACCTGCCCTCTGCAGCTCCAGGCTTTGTTCCAGCTGCAGGACTGGGACCAAGCACAGAGACAGCGTGCTTGCATCTAAAGAAGGGACTGAAACCGAGTTCTCTCTTCTGTTCTGTTAACAATTTTAACAACTGCTGTTGTTTTCTGCTTGAATGGTTAGATATATTAGTAAAAGAGCTGTTATTCCTACTCCCTTATCTCTTCCTCAGAGTCCTTGATTCAAACAATTATAATACTTGGGGGGAGTGGAACTAAAGTCTCTATTTCAAAGGGAAACTGCTGCCTTTACTGGCAGACACCTGTCCTTTCAAGCCAGGACATTTAGTTACCTCAACCATTTGATTTTAAAATCCTTAAAAGAAGTCTTCTTAATTAATGAAGAAAGCGGGAGTTGTGGAGACTGAAGGCATTCCCAGGTAGAGAAAGCAACTCCTGTTCTGCTCCCTGGGTCAGCCTCGTCCCCTCTCCCTGTCTGTCAGCCTTTCGGTCACTCCCGCCTGTCGCAGCACGCTGAGAGTCGTGTATAATAAGGACAAGGACTTCTTGAGCGTATGAGGCTAAAGAAGCATTTTATTGAAAAACCAAACCATATTTAGTGTGGTTCGCAAGTCTCGAACAGGACAGCAGTCCATTGGACAATAGGAGAAAACATCGCCTGTCATGTAGCACGAGAACTGTTTCTCAGTCAACATCAGGTGCTAATCTCTGTTTATTAATTCCTTTCTGTTTACCAGAAAGTTATCATCCTGGGAAAGGCTCAGGCTGGAGCTGAGAAACTGTCTCAGCCTGGGAAAAAGTTTCCCAGCCTGAGAAAAAGAGCTCAGATCCTGAAAAAGGCCTAGCAAACCGTGCCTGGGCCTTCAGTGGTGTCCAGTCCGGCCCTGTTTCTCTGTTGGCCCCCATGCCCTAACCCCTCCCTTGTAACACCCCCATGTCCCCTAGTAATTGGTCTCTGATGTTCTACCCGCCCTGACAATCCCATGTATTTAATCTTGACTCTCACAAAGTACCAAGCCTTTGCTCCCTGAACCCTGGACCATGCACACACGGGCTGAAATAAAACATCTCTGTAAAACCCCTGCAAAGGCCCTTCCCGCTCTTTTACTTGCTTTCACTCCAAGCAACACCAGATGCAACAGTTGTGGTTTGTACATTGTACTGAATGATTTGTTCTGTACTCCCCCAGGTCTGTGGAGTTGATTCAGCCCTCCCTTCGCCCCTCTCCGCTGGCAGGATCTCATTGGTTATGGTTCGGTTTCTCCCCTCCCCTCTGGCTGAGTTTAAAATTCCCCACCATACTTTGTTCTGCCTCTCTCACTTCCCTTGGAATCTGATTGGGAATAAACTGCTGGACAATATCCAGGGAAAAGGAGCCTCCTTTGTCTTTTACCTTTGTCCATGTGGGTTCCACATTCTCCCCTGGTCCAGAGCAAGCCCAGAGGGACCAGAGAGAAGAAAGAACCCACAGGGATGAGGCTCAGCTGCAGCCCCATTCCTAATTTCTCACAATCTACTCTCCTACACAGAAACTCCTGAAAATCCATCCCAGGCACATTAAACACTTCTTGTGTGGGCCCCTGAGGGCCACGAGGATTCTTATGAACTCCCCTCCCATCAGTCCCTCCTGGGCAGTGCTGGGCATTAGCGCAGCTCCTGGGGCTGTCCAGGCACCAGCTGCTGCCACAGGGCTCGGGCTTGCTGCACTTGGGTATTAAACACGACAAATCTGGGGAGGGGCACAGCCCTAGAAACCAGGACTTTGCCCTCAGGAGCTTGGAGCTGCTCAAGGGGAATAAAGGATCCCCTGCACACACCGATTCCCCCGGCAGCAGCTCTGCCCCGCCAAGAACAGGGCTGTGTTTGGGAGAGGGAGGATGGCTGGGATGGCGCCTGGCATGAGACAGCCACACGTTGGGATGAAGAGCTTGGGGAGATCCCGTTACTCAGGAGGTTTTGGAGCACCTTGCAATCCTGAGGGATGAGTTACTGGGAGGGGGAAGTCAACTGGCTCTTGTCAAGTTGTTCATGGGTCTGGGTCTTCAAAGAGACTAGGGCAGCTGTTGGTTGCTGTAAAGTTGTTTATTGCAGAAGTGCATTAGTCTCAAAGGCAAAGAGTTCAGAATATTAAAGTCCAGGCTAAAAGCTTTTGGCATAGAGTCCTGAGAAGGAGAAGCAGCAGCAGCCTGGCATTTCTTCTGCTTCCAGGTGGTGATAAAGATGGTGGTCTCTCACCCAAGTGCAAGGGGCTTTATTTGTAAATCATCCAATGAGCTAAAAACATTCCTTCTAAAGCTACTAGAATCTTAGTTCTAGACTATGAAAGTAATGTTATAGTTTACATATATAGATCTGTCTATTCCTGTAAATAGCTCTATCTGTTCTATCTAACAAAAAAGTAAGCAATGTTCTTACTATGTTTTTATTATGTCTGTGTACTGATTTGAAACCAAAACCAGTAAGAGACTACAAGTCAGAAATATAACTTAATAGGAAAAAGAAAAAAAAATACATGCAATAGTAAAAAAAACCCCGTAGACAAAGTCAGAATACAATATGACACCCTGCTAGTTAGGGTGGTGGTAGCAGTCCAGATGAAGTGATCTTGTTGAAGTAGTGATCCTGTAGAAAGGTCTGGCAGCTCTTGTCCTCTGGAAACCAGTGGGTAAGGGCTGCCTTGGTGCTCCAAATCTTAGTTTTTATTTTGGTAGGAAATGCTTGGCTCCTTCCCATGGGTGGAGCATCTCACAAAGGGATGATGTAATTTTATCAGTTTTGCAGTGGGATTCAATTTCCCATTAACAGAAGATTTCTTCCTGGAGGAAGGGTGGGTTGTGGCAAGGATAAAGAACACTGCCTCACCAGGTTTTCTGCAGAGGGCCCATTAGCAGAGGATATCTCCCACGGAGATAAGGAACTCTGCCCCATTTGGTTTCCACAGTTCATGAAGATGGTGATAGAACACATACTTTTGGGCACATCTTCACATTGTAACCCAGGACACTCTGGGGCTAAGTTTTTGAACTATTAACTAGATTTTAGGGCTTTTAACTCTCTTAAGGCACTTATAGTATATTCTTACTGAAAACTAAAACTCCTACTTCATATCTATGTAAATAATATTCCTACTTACTTCAAACTAAGACTTGTACTTCATGTCTGTGGCTTAATATATTTTAATTTCTCCAAAGGGTTTAATTCAATCCCTGCATTCTTCTCTCTCTCTGAGGGACTCAGAGAACCTTCTATTTAACACAGTCCAACAGGCTCTGACATTGGAGTGGGACCCCACAGGGAAGGACGTTGGGAGCCCTTATTAGGGAAGATCCTGCTGCTTTCTGCCAGTTTTAAGGGGTTATAAATTTGGGGGGGGGCTTCGGAGATTTCCCAGTAAATTTATGGGTGGAGGTGGCCCCTTTTTAGGGAGAATCCTGATGCTTTCTGCCAATTTCAGGGATTCTAAGAGGCTTGTAGTGGACGCACTTCCATGGGTTCTGATATCACCCGCCCACACATCAAACTGGTCCGGACTGGTGCTCCCAGTGCTGCATGGGGTGGGCAGTGGGGACCCCCCCATGGCACAGCACAGCTGCTTTGGGGCTGGTGGCACCGCCCGGCGCTGGGCATGGGGCGTGTTGGGGGAGCTGGGGCCGTACTGGTGGTACTGGGAGCTCACCTGCCTGGGGACCAGCAGGACTCAGGTGAACGTGTGTGCTCCCCCCGGGGACCCCCAGCCTGGTGCCACTCTGCCTCCAAAGAGCTGCTCCCAGTATTCCCAAGAAAGCTTCCCAGTTTGCTTGGTCCTGTTTATTGGGGGTCAGCAGGGAAGGAGCTGGAGAGACCCCATGAGGGGAGCCAAGATTGGAGGGGGGCAGAACAGGCCCTGACATGGATTGGGAATGGGGACCCCCAGGAAAGGTCATGTCCCCCCTTTTCTCACCCTGCTCTGGGGCGCCTTGGGATGAGCCTGAACCCCAACACGGCACCGGACCAGTCCCAAAGGTGCTGGAAATCCTCTAAGATGCCAGGGGAATTTGGGGGTGCATGGGGGGTGCCCAGACTGGGCCAAGAGCACAGCACTGCCCCAGCCCAACCTGCCCTGGCTCCATCCCAGCTCCTCCCACAGGATGCAACTTGTTGGGAAAATGGGGGGAGCCAAGGGTGGGCGCTGGGCCCAGGGGGAGCAGGAGAAGGGATGGAGGAGGGCCAAGGAAGGAGCAGAAGGGCCATAAAGAATAGGAAGTGGATGCAGTACTAGAAAGCAGGAAGAGTGGGACCCCTACCAGTACAATTTAGGAGTACCAGCCCCCTCCCTCACTTCTGGGGTTCCCAGCTTCTCTTTTCCCATGCTCTTCCATGCCTTCCCCACTGCACCCCAATCCACCACCCCATTCCACATGCTTGGTTTTGGGGGTTCCATGCCCCTCCTCCTTACTCTGGAGGTCCCATACTTCTTATCTCACAATTCAGGCACCTCATTGCTGCTTTTTCCTGGGAAGAATTCCTGAGATTTGTGAGTTTTTGGGTTGCAGTTTTAGAAGGGGACAGCTCTGTCTGGCTTTCCCCTCCCTCTTGGGGCCTCTCAGCTACCACCGCCCCCTGGGAGTGCTGGCATTTCCCTCCTGGGGACAAGGACCTTCATTCCCTTCCAGGAGCCCAATGCCTGGCTGGGGCTCCAGGGCAGGGGGTCCTTGAGCAGCTGCCCCAGAACCTCTGCCAGGGTCTCCCAGCGCAGCTGGAGCCGCTCGGCCTGGGGTCCCCAAAACCCTCAGCAAGCCCCAAGTGCCTCCCAGGAACCCTCAACCCCCTCAAACCCAGCATCCCCCACAGCCCCTGCAAGTCCCCCCATGGCACCGGCCTTGGCCACATCCCCACATGTCACTGGCCATGTCCCACTGTGTCCTCACCCATGGCCATGTCCCTACCATGTTCCCATCCCTGTCATTGTCCCCCACATCTCCATCCATGTCTCCCCCATGTCCCCACGAATGGCCACATCCTCTTCCATGTCCATTTGTCCCCAAGTCACTCTCTGTGTCTGTGTCCTGCCATGTCTCTGTCCCCCCATGTCCCCACCCATGTATTAGTTCAAAAGCAAATCAAGTCCAGAAGAAAAGCATTTCCTTGTCCATGCCAGCTGATGATCCAAGTGCTTGGGTGGCAGAGAAGAAACTTTTCTGGATGGATTTCCGTTCCAGTGTCTCCAAACTCTAGGTCTTTGCCCAAATCCATCACCATTTTGCTTCAGAAGACACCCTTTAGTAATAGGAAATCACAATTGTGTGATCACTTAAGTTGGAAAAGACCTCCAACACCATTCAGTATTCCTGAATGTCACCAGAGTACAGGACTGAAAGCAGAACATTTTCTGGGGTTGAAAGGCAACAAATCCACTCTCCCCAATGAATTCCCAATGTTGGTTTGTATCCAGATGGATGGTCCCGCCCCCGTGTTCCTCCAGGTGCCCACAGGGAGACAGGATGATGCAGAACCCCCCCCCACCCTCGCCAGGTGTCTTCCCAACATGGATCATCAGGACCCTGGATCACCAGGCCCAACAGGGGTCACTGGGGATCATCCAACACCAATACTCCCATGGGGGATGGAGCTGGAGCAGAGCACGAAGCTCTGCCCACACTCGGGGCACTCACAGGGCTTCCCTTAGTGGTGCCTTCGTTGGTGGTGGGTCAAGGTGGAGCTCTGTGAGAAGCTCTTCCCACACTCAGGACACTCGTAGGGCCTCTCCCCAGTGTGGATGCGCCGGTGCACAGTCAGGATGGAGTTGCGCTTGAATCCCTTCCCGCAGTCGGGGCAGCGGAAGGGCCTCTCCTCTGTGTGAATCCGCTCATGTCTGATCAGAGTGGAGCTTCTCGAAACCTCTTCCCACACACAGGACACTCGTAGGGCCTCTCTCCCGTGTGGTTGTGCTGGTGTTTTCTCAGGTCTGACCTCAGCCTGAAGCTCTTCCCACATTCCAAGCAGGGGTAGGGCCGCTCCCCAGTGTGGATCACCTGGTGCTGCCTCAGACTGGAGCCACAGCTGAAGCTCTTCCCACATTTCCCACACTCGTAGGGCTTCTCCCACTGTGGAGCATGTGGTGCTGGGCCAGGCTGGAGCTGTCTCTGAATCCCATCCCACATTCCCCACATTCGCTAGGGATACTCTCCAGTGTGGATCATCTGGTGCCGGATCAGTTTGGAGCTGTCTCTAAATCCCTTCCCGCATGTCCCACACTCGTAGGGCCGTTCCCCAGTGTGGATCATCAGGTGTGTTGCTCAGGTCAGAGCTCCGGCTGAAGCCCTTCCCACATTCCAAGCACTTGTGGGGCTTCTCCCCTCCATGAGGCTTCTCCACCAGCTCTGAGCTCTGCCTGCATCTCCCGGCCGCCTTCCCGGCTCAGGGAGGGTCTTTCTCCTCGCAGCTCCCTGGGCTGGGTTTGCAGCCCCTCCTCCTGAGGGATCTCTGGGCCTTTTCTTCCTGCTCCATCTGCCCACACTTTGGGAACAAAAAAATCCTGGTTTGGGGGAAAAACAAGAGGAGAGGGCATTAGGCTGGGGGTTCCTCCTTGCCCAAGTGCAACTCAGGAAGACACTGGGTGTCCTGGTGTGTCAGAAACCTGCAAAAACACCAAGATGCAGCCCAAAAATCCTCCAAACATCACAACACAGATGAAATCCCACCAGAACAGCAAGATTTGGCCAAAACCCCATCCAAAACAGAAAGATTCAGCCCCTGCTAAAAACAAAACACAACATTTAGCCCAGTAAAGCTCACAAGATCAAGATTCACCCCTGTGATAATCAGGGATCCCTCTCTCTGGTCACCTGCTGCATGTGATGGGGACAACGCTCCTGGGGCTGGGGAGAGGCTGCAGACACAGGGAGGGCTGGAACCTTCTGCTGCTTCCTGTTTCTGCTCCTCCTTCTCCTGTGTCCCTACTCTTGCTCACATTCCTCTTCCTCCTACTGTTCCTCCTTCTCCTGCACAATCCCACCTTTTCCTCCCACGTGCAGCGTTTGACCATTTGCATTGGGATTATTTGTGTATATATGTGGGGGACTCTTAGTGATATCAAAATTTTGGTATGGTTTTTTTGATGTTCACCTTTAGGATGGATTTTATAACACCAGAAGAGCTTTAGAAGGTAACCTTCAATAGATAAAATGTTAATAGAATATTGTTACTACAAAAAAAAAATAGCAGATTTTGGGGGGGGCAAATATGAGGCATCCAATGGCTGCTCTGGAAGAGAAGCAGGGATTCCAGACAGCCAGGAGAGGTTAGAAATGCACATTAACACTGCTGGGGCAAAGTGTTGACAAGGTACCAGGATATTCTTGCCTGGGAGAGGAATGGGCTGATTCCCTCTGTCCCTACACCCAAGCTCTGCCTGCCTGCACAGATGGAATTTGCACAGC
>NW_027635908.1:0-36297 GCF_903797595.1 Erithacus rubecula
AGGGATCCCCCCAAAAATCCCTCAAAAACCTCAATAAAATCACTCAGGGATCCCCCAAAAATATCAATAAAACCACTCAGGGACCCCCCAAAATCCCACAAAAACCGTAATAAAATCCCTCAGGGACCCCCCCAAAATCATCCCAAAAACAACAATAAAATCACTCAATGACCCCCAAAATCCCACAAAAAAAGGTCGATAAAATCCCTCAGGGACACCCCCCCCGGCAAAATCCCTCAAAAACCTCAATAAAATCACTCAGAAATCACCCAAAATGATCCCAAAAAACTCAAGAATATCACTCAGAGACCCCCCAAAAATCACGCCAAAAACATCAATAAAATCACTCACGGACCCCCCGAAACCCTCAAAAAAAATCACTCAGGGACCCCCCATAAAATCACCCAAAACACTCAAAAAAATAACTCAGGGACCCCCCAAAATCACCCCAAAAAAACTCAATAAAATCCCTCAGGGACCCCCCAAAATCCCACAAAAATCTCAATAAAAACACTCAGGGACCCCCAAAAATCATCCCAAAAATCTTAAAGAAATCACTCAGAGACCACCCAAAATCACCCCAAAAACCTCAAGAAAACTCCTTAGGGACCCCACAAAATCACCCCAAAAACCTAAATAAAATCCCTCAGAGACCACCCATGATCACCTGAAAAACGTCAATAAAATCACGCAGGGACCCCCCAAAATCCCTCAAAAAAATCCCTCATGGACCCCCCCAAAATCACCCCAAAAACATCAATAAAATCACTCAGGGATCCCTCCAAAAATCCCTCAAAAACCCCAATAAAATCACTCAGGGACCCCCCCAAAATCCTTCAAAAACCTCAATGAAATCACTCACGGACCCCCATAAAATCTGCCCAAAAACCTCAAGAAAATCACTCAGGGACCCCCCAAAATCCCACAAAAACCTCAATAAAATCACTCCGTGGACCCCCCTATAAAATCACCCCAAAAACATCAATAAAATCCCTCAGGGATCCCCCAAAATCCCTAAAAAACCTCAATAAAATCACTCAGGGACCCCCCAAAATCCCACAAAAACCTCAGTAAAATCTCTCCGTGGACCCCCCATAAAGGCACCCCAAAAACGTCAAAAAATCACTCAGGGACCCCCAAAAAACCTCAATAAAATCAATCAGGGACCCCCCCCAAAAAACCTAAATAAAAACACTCAGGGATCCCCCAAAATCCCACAAAAACCTAAAAAAAATCCCTCAGGGACCTCCCAAAATCACCCCACAAAACTCAAGAAAATCACTCAGGGACCCCCCAAAATCACCCCAAAATCATCAATAAAATCACTCAGAGACCCCCCAAAATCACCCCAAAAACGTAAATAAAATCACTCAGGGACTCCCCAAAATCACCCCAAAAACCTCAATAAAATCCCTCAGAGACCCCCTATAATCCCTCAAAAACCTCAATAAAATCACTCAGGGACCCCCCAAAATCACCCCAAAAACATCAATAAAATCCCTCAGGGATCCCCCAAAATCACATCAAAAACCTCAATAAAATCACTCAGAGACCCCCCAAAATCACCCCAAAAACGTAAATAAAATCACTCAGGGAGACCCCGGAATCACCCTAAAATCGCTCAAAAAGTTCAAGAAAATCCTTCAGGGATCCCCAAAATCCCTCAAATCTCACCCGGGATCCGTCAAATTCCCTCAATAAACCGCCCCGGCTGCCATTTTCCTTCCTTCTCCCCTCACGGTAGCCGCGTTCTGATTGGTCCCGCGCCGTGAGGCACCCGGCTCTCCCATTGGCTGAGCGTTTCCCGCTTTTTCTATACACCCCTCTGATTGGCCATAGCTGGTTGCCGGTTGAGTAGCCGTGCGTTGATTGGCTGGCGGGAGAAAATGGGGCGGGATAAAGGGCGGGCTAGTATGAGGTGAGTGACATCGTGATTGGCTGAAAGGCCGCAAAGGAGGCGGGGCTACCGAGGTGATAAAAGGGGCCGCGAGGGGCCCGGAGGCTCAGTCCGGAGGTGGCGGGGGTTGAGGCTTGCGGCGTTAGGGCACCGTTTAAGTCATTAATTCCTTAATTTAATTAATCCAATTAACTTAATTAATGGCGGGATGTTCGCGGTGACCATTAAGGTGCCCAATTAAGGCGCTAATTGGCGCTCTGGCGGAAAATTCGAGGCTGCTTTGGGTTTTAAAAAGGGAAGCCCGGCGGGGGGGGCGGGAGGGTGGTTTAAAGCTCATTTAAATGGAATTATTAATATATTTTCCAGATTTAATCCCTTAAGTAACTTAATTAATTACTTGGTTAATTGGTTTCAATCGCGGCGTTCTGCCGCTTTTTTTTTTGAGGGTTTTCAAGTTTTGCTGGAGCAGCGATTGTATAACTAAAATCGCGTTTTTTAAACCCATTTTTTTGCCTCAAATTTATCTGTGTTGTTTCCTTAATTAAGTTAAATTTTGCTCCAGTTTAATATTTTTTATTAGTAATTTATTGCTTGAACTTTAATAGATGGTTTTCATGTTTTAAGCGCTAAACTCGATTTTTAACCTTTAAAAGTTTAAAGTTAATTAAAGCTTATTGCTCTTCAACTACTTAATTAAATACTTAATTAAATATTTATTCAATTTTGGGGTGAAGTTTTGGAGCTTTTTGAGGCATTTTCTGGCCGTTTTTCAAGTTTTTGCCTTTAAATAATTTAAATATTGCGCTCATTGTGTCAGGTTTATGAATATTTAATTAAAATTAATGAATATTAATATTTAATAACATGTATTCAGAATTAACAAATCTTATTTAAAATTTTTTGGGGGGTTTGGCCTTTTTTTAAGGTCAAAAATCCCCAGTTTTAACCATTAAATTAAATATATTTATAAAGTATTTATTTAATCTATTAAGTATTTATTTAATTTATTAAGTGTTTATTTATTGTTGCATTAAGTTTAAACGTCCATAAACAAATCAAATTAAATTTTAGGAGGATTTGGCTGCAAATTTCGCTCTTTTTTTCCCTTTAAATAATTTTTAAAATTGCCTTTCGATAATTAATATTTAATTGATTAATATTCCCATTTAATTCATTAATTAAATAAAATTCCCATATTTTTACCACTTGCGAGCAGATTTTCTCTTCTTTTTTTTTTTTTTTTTTTTTGCCCAAACCGCCTCGTTTCTCAACCTCCCCCGAATTTTTCCAAATTAACAAAATTAATTAAAAACCTTTTGCAAATAATTAATTAATTCATTAATTAACCGGGACGAGTTTCCATCATGTTCAACTACCCCGAGGTGCTGCGGAGACACTCGGGCTGCTTCGGGACCATCTGGTGAGCAAAATTTGGAATTTTGGGGGATTTTTGGGGGGATTTTTGGGGGATTTTTGGGGGATTTTGGGGGTTTTCTGGGGATTTTTGAGGATTTTTTTGGGTACTTTGGAGATTTTTTGGGGATTTTTTTTGAATATTTGGGGGATTTTTGGGGATTTTTTGAAATTTTTTTGGGAATTTTTTGGGAATTTTAATAGATTTTTTTGGGATTTTTTGAAAATTTTTGAGGGATTTTATGGGGGATTTTTGGGGGATTTGGGGGGATTTTGGGGGATTTTTTGGGATTTTTGGAAACTTTTTGGGGATTTTTTGGGATTTTTTTGTGGGGATTTTTGGGGGATATTTCTGGGGATTTTTTGGGGATTTTTGGGGGATTTTTTGGGGATTTTGGGGGAGGATTTTGTGTCCGTTTCTATGGATTTTGGGGAATTTTCAGTGGATTTTGGGTGGTTTTATGTTATTTTTTAGCTCATTTTGGGTCATTTTTATGCGGATTTGGGTCATTTTGTGTCAATTTTAGCTCATTTCGGGTGATTTTTCAGTGGATTTGGTAACGTTTTGGGGGGTTTTGGGTAATTTTCTGTCAATTTTTGCTTATTTTGGGTCATTTTTATGCTGATTTTGGGTCATTTTGGGAGGATTTTGGTTCAATGTCATTTTTAGCTCATTTTGGGTCATTTTCGGTGGATTTTGGGGCATTTTATTTAAATTTTTAGCAGATTTTGGATCATTTTAATGCAGATTTTGGGTCATTTAAAATCAAATTTAGCTGATTTTAGGAGAATTTTGGGTGAATTTTGCGTCATTTTTCTGTGGATTTTGAGTCATTTTGGGGGATTTTAGCTCATTTTTGGTGAATTTTAGGTAATTCCAAACAGATTCGAGGTGGAATTTGGGTCATTTCTGGCTGATTTTGGTCAATTTTGGGGTGATATTTGCAATGGGTTTGGGGCAAAATTTGGGAAATTTTTTTGGGGAATTATTTTGAATTTTGGGGGGATTTTTGAGGAAATTATTTTGAATTTTGGTAGGATTTTTGGGGAAATTATTTTGAATTTTGGGGGGATTTTTGAGGAAATTATTTTGAATTTTGGGGGGATTTTTGGGGAAATTATTTTGAATTTTGGGGGGATTTTTGAAGACATTTTTTTGAATTTTGGGTGAGATTTAAGGAAATTATAATGAATTTTGGGAGGATTTATGGGGAAATTATTTTGAATTTTGGATGAGATTTCAGGAAATTATTTTGAATTTTGGTAGGATTTATGGGAAAATTATTTTGAATTTTGGGGGGATTTTTGGGGACATTATTTTCAATTTTGGGGCGATTTTTGGGGATGTTTTTGGGAAGTTTCAGGGGGATCTGGAGGGATTGTTTGGGTGGATTTTGGGTGATTTTTGGGTTTTTTTTCAGGCTTGCAGCCACCTGCCACTCTCGCCTCCTCCGCTGGGAGTATCTGGGGGTGGATGTGCCCAAAATCCCCCAAATTCAGCCCAAAACCCCCAAATTCACCCCCAAATATTAAACCCCCACATTTACCCCCCAAAAACCCCAAATTCTACTCAAAAAACCTGTAAAAACCCCCCAGATTCTCCATTTTTTATCCCATTTTTCCCATTTTTTTCCCATTTTTTTTTCCAAATTTTTCACCAGTTTTATCCTTTTCCCTCCTTTTTCCTCATTTTCTTTTTTCCACATTTTTTCCTCAACTATATCCCATTTTTTTCCCTAATTTTCCCCAGTTTTATCCCACTTTTTCTTAATTTTTTCCATTTTTTTCTCAAATTTCCCCCCAATTTCTCCCCATATTTTCCCCAATTTTCCCCAATCACATCCAAATTTCCTCAGATTTTTAATTCTAATTTTTTCCTAATTTTACCCCATTTTTAATGCAATTTCCCCCCATATTTTAATTCGTTTTTACAAAAATCCCCAGATTTTTTAATCCCTATTTTTCCCCAAATTCCCATTTTTTTAATCCCCCCCCTTTCCCCGCATTATTTTGCCCCCCCGTCAATCACGCCTTGGCCCCGCCCAGTGCCGCCGTGACCTTGTTCGTGATTGGCCAAAGCGGTTGGGAGGTTCAGCCCCCTCTTGCCGGGGCTCCGCCCCCTCGCTGCTCACTGTGGGCGCGATGCTGCAGCTCGGTCTCGCGAGAGTTTACAGGAGGCAATGCCAGCACCGGCTCGGTAGGCGGCGCCACCCGCGGGGTTATGCTAATGAAGGGGCGGGGTTATGCAAATGAGGGGTTCAGGCGTGGGTGATTTGGGGTTTTTTGGAGGAGAATTTTTGGGGGAATTTGGGGAATTTTCGGGGAAAGTTTTGAAGGGATTTTTTGGGGGAATTTTTGTGGTGGATTTGGAATTTTGGGGAGAATTTGGAGATTTTTTGGGTCATTTTTGGGATGGATTTGGGGGAATTTATAGTGGAAATTTTGGAGGGATTTTGGGGGGATTTTTGGAGGGAATTTTAGGTGTTTTGGGGAAATTTTGGGGAGGATTGGGGGAATTTTTAGGATTTTGGTGGGAATTTTTGTAGCAATTTTGGGGGGATTTCTGGGTAATTTTGCAGGGATCTTTGGGTAATTTTGGGGGGAATTTTTGGCAATGTTGGGGGAAATTTTGGGCTTTTTGTGGGTTTTTTTAGTGGAATTTTGGGGTTCTTTGTGTGATTTTTCAGGGATATTTGGAGAGATTTTTTAAGGGATTTGTTGGAATTTTTGGGTCATATTTTTAGGAGTTTTTGGGGTCTTGAAGAAAAAATTTTGGGCCAATTTTATGTGATTTTGAGCTAATTTTGGAGATTTGTTTTGAGGGATTTTGAGGGTTTTATTAAAGGGGATTTTTGGGGAGATTTTTGAGTGAAATTATTGGGAGTTTTATGCAATTTTGGGGTAATTTTGGGGGTTTTTTGAGGGGATTTTGGGGGATATTTTAAAGAATTTTGGGGGTTTTCAAGGTAAATTTTGGGCTGAATTTGGAGGAATTTTGGCAAGATTGTTGAATTATTTTGGGGGGACATTTGGGGAAATTTTGAAGAGTTTTTGGGGTGGGTTAAGAGGAATTTGGGGGGAATTTGGAGAGAATTTTTGGAGGATTTTGGGGAGGAAATTTGGGGAAATTTTGGGTGTTTTTGGGGGATTTTTGGTGGATTTTGGGGCAATTTTAGGGGCGATTTTTGGAGTGAATTTGGGATTTTTGAGGGGATTTTTGGGGAAATTTGGGGGTTTGGGGCAATTTTGGGGAGATTTTTGGGGGGATTTTGGAAAAAAAAAATGGGATCTCGAGTAGAAATTTTGGTGGATTTGGGGCATTTTTGGACATTTTTGTGCCTTTTTTTTCCAGGATTTCACATTTTTGCGACATTTTAGTGTTTCATGGTTGATTTTTGGGTGGATTTTGGGGCGTTTTTGGGTCATTTTTGCAGAAGAAGTTTCGGTGATTTTGGAGAGGCTGAATCGGGTGCAGCGCCCCCTGCTGGACATCGATTTCACCCCCCCCAGGAGGTACCAAAAATTCACAAAATTCACCCCAAAAATCTCCAAAAAATCCCGCCAAATTCACTGAAAATCCTCAAAAAATTCCCCCAAAAATCCCTTAAAGATTCCCTGAGTGGAGATGGAGGAGAATTAAAAAAAAAAAAAAACAAACAAAAATCTCAAAATTCAGCAAAATTAATTTCCCAAAATCCTCCAAATTTTCCCCAAAAATCCCTTCAAGATTCACTCCAAACTTTCCAAAATCCCCCTCAAAAATCCCCAAAAAAATCACCCAAAAATTCACCCAAATTCCCTTGAAGATCCCCTGGGTGAAGATGGAGGGGAATTAAAAAAAAAAAAAAAAAAAAAAAAAAATCCCAAAAGATCCCCCAAAATTCAGAAAAATTAATTTCCCAAAATCCTCCAAATTTTCCCCAAAAATCCCCTCTAAATCCACATCAAAGTTTCCAAATCCCCCCAAAAAGTCACCCAAAAATCACCCAAAAATCCCTTAAAGATCCCCTGGGTGGAGATCAAGGGAATTCCAAAAAAAAATCAAAAAACCTCAAAAAATTTTTTCCCAAAATTCAACAAAATTAATTTCCTAAAATCCTCCAAGTTTTCCCCAAAAATCCCTCTCAAGATGCACTACAAACTTTCCAAAATTCCCCCCAAAAAAACCCCAAAACCACCCAAAAATCAAAAAAAAAAATCACCCAAAAATCCCTTAAAAATCGCCTTGGTGGAGATTAAGGAAATTCCAAAAAAATATCAAAAAATCTCAAAAAATTCCCCAAAAATTCAACAAAATTAATTTCCCAAAATCCTCCAAATTTTCCCCAAAAATCCCTTCAAGATCCACTCCAAACTTTCCAAAATCCCCCCCCAAAATCCCCTAAACTGCTTCAAAATCCCCCAATTTTCCCCCAATTTTTTCCAAATTTTCCCCAATTAATTTTATTTTTTTTCCCGTTTTTTTTCTCATTCCAGGGCTCTGCTGCTCCCAGATTCCAGAGCTCTGATGGAGGAGCTGGAGGCAGCTCCTGAACCCTTCTTTGGGATCATGGGGGTGGAGCTGCCCCAGGTGAGGAAGAAATTCTCCTTTTTTACCCCAAATTCTCCTTTATTAACCAAAATTCTCCTTTATTAACCCAAATTCTCCCTTATGAACTCAAATTCCCAATTTTCCCCCTATTTTCCCTGATTTTTTTCCAATTTTTCCCCAGTTTTCTCCCATTTTTTCCCCAATTTTCTCCCATTTTTTCCCCAATTTTCTCCCATTTTTCCCCCAATTTTCTCCCATTTTCCCCCCAATTTTCTCCCATTTCCCCCCAATTTTATCCCATTTTTCCCCCAATTTTATACCATTTTTTCCCAATTTTGTCCCATTTTTTCCTCAATTTTTTCCCCAAATTCTCTTTTTTTTCCCCAATTCCCCCAATTTTTTCCCAAATTCCCTGAAATTCTCATTTTTTTCTCCATTTCTCCCCATTTTTCCAAATTTTTGTGGTTTTTTCCCCATTTCCAGGTTGAGGAGCTGTTGCCACCCCCTGAGGAAATTGAGGCACCTCCAGGTGGGACCAAAAAACCCCAAAATTTACCCCAAAATTCCCCTGAAATTATCCCAAAATTCCCCCATAACTTCCCCCAAAATTCCCCCAAAACTTCACCCAAAATTCCCCAAATTTGCCCCAAATTTACCCCAAAATTATCCCAAAATCCCCCAAAACTATCCCTAAATCCCCAAAAACTTCACCAAAAATCCCCCAAAATTTGCCCCAAAATTCCCCTAAAATTATCCCAAAATTTCCCCAAAACCTCACCCAAACTTCACCCAAAATCCCCCATAATTCCCCTAAAATTATCCCAAAATTCCCCCCAAAATTCCCCCAAATTCCCCCAATTCCCCAGAGCGCCCCCTGGTGGCCACGCTCGAGTCCATCACCCTGCGCGAGCCGGAGCTGCCCCTCCCCCCCGGGCCTGCCCGAGGTGAGAAATTCCCAAAAATTTGGGGAATTTTTGGGACATTTTTAAGGGTTTTTTAGGAGGAATTTTGGTGGATTTTTGAGAAAATTTTGAGGAATTTCGGGAGAATTTTGGGTCATTTTTGGGGAATTGTGGGATCAATTTTTAAGAAAATTTTGGAAAATTTGAGGGATTTGGAGAGAATTTTGGGTCATTTTTAAGGAATTTTTTGGGGACAATTTTTAAAAAGTTTTTGGGGATTTTTGAGGCTAATTTGGGCTGAGTTTTTGGGACTATTATGGGATGTTTTTAGGATATTTTTGGTGAATTTTGGCTGATTTTGGATCCCAGATGGAGCTTCCTGAGGTGACCCCAGGGGAGCTCGAGCTGCTGCTGGAGCCTGAAGGTCAGAGGTCACCCAGGGGTCAAGGTTATTTTGGATAATTTTTGATTCATTTTTGTTTATTCTGAGCCTTTTTTTTTGTTCATTTTTGTTATCTTATGATAATTTTTTTTCAGTTTTTACATTTTCAGGTAAATTTGGTCATTTTTGGGTCATTTTGATTAATTTTTGATAATTTTGATATTTTCTGGGTAATTTTTTGTTATTTTTGGACAATTTTGAGCCATTTTTGGGAGGTTTTTGTTTAATTTTGTGTCACTTTTAATTTATTTTATTCATTGGGGTGTTTTTTGTAATTTTGGGTCATTTTTGGCCATTTTTGTATTTTTGTAGGTAATTTTGTGTCATTTTTATTTTTACTCATTTTGGGGGTTTTTTTATTGTTTTGGGTCATTTTTGGGATATTTTGAACCATTTTTATTGAGTTTTTTTGTTAATTTTGTGTCATTTTTAATTTATTTTTATTCACTTGGATTTTTTTAGACAGTTTTGGGTAATTTTTGGTCTTTTGAGCCATTTTTGGGGTTTTTTTAGTTAATTTTGTATCATTTTTAATTTACTTTTATCCATTTGTGGGGTTTTTTTGGGTAATTTTGGGTCATTTTTGGGTAATTTTGTGTCATTTTAGATAATTTTAAATTTTTTCTGGGTATTTTTGGGGGAATTTTTTTATTTTAGACAACTTGGGGTCATTTCTGGGATCTTTTGGGCCTTTTTGGGGGGTTTTTTTTGGTTAATTTTGTGTCATTTTAAATTTATTTTTATTCTTTTCGATTTCTTTTTGTAATTTTGGGTCATTTATGGGACATTTTGGGCCATTTTTGTTTTTTTGGGGGGGTAATTTTGTGTCATCTTTAATTTATTTTTATTCATTTGGGGGTGTTTTGTAATTTTGGGTCATTTGGGATATTTTGGGCCATTTTTGGTTCATTTTTTTATAGTTAATTTTGTGTCATTTTAAATTTATTTCTATTATAGTTGGGATTTTATTTTTTGTGGTTTTGGGTCATTTTTTGGGATATTTTAGAATTTTTTTGGGGGGGGGGAAATTTTGGGGTTTTTTGGGTTATTTTTTGGGGGTTTTGGGTAATTTTTGGTCACTTTTGTCTCCCCTCCCCCCAGTGGAATCACCAGAGCTGGAGCTCCCCTCCCCCCATGTGAGAAATTTGGAGGGACTTGGTTAAAAAAATGGAAATTTTGAGAAGTTTGGGAAGTTTGGGAGGAGAATTGGGTCAAAAATTGGGGGAATTTTGGGGAAAATTTGGGAATTTTGAGTGAGAAATGGGGCAAGGATTGGAAATTTTGAGAAAGTTGGGAAAAAATTGGGAAAGAAAATGGGAAAAATGAGAAAATTTGAGAATGAATTGGGTAAAATTTTGGGAAAATTGGGAAAGAAATTGGAGGAAATTTTTTGAAAAATTGGGGGAAAATGGGAAAATTTGGGGAAGAAATGAGAAAAATTTCAGGGGAAAAATGGAGAAAGAGAATGGAGAAAATTTTGAAAAAATTGGGAAAAATTTGGGAAAATTGGGAAATAAATTGGGGGAAATTTGGGGGGAAATTGGGGAAAAATTGGGGAAGAAATTAGAGGAAATTTGGGGGGAAAATGGAAAAAAATTGGGAAAGAAAGGGGAAATTTGAGGGGAAAATTAGGAAAGGAATAGGGGGAAATTGGGATAAGATTTGGATAAAAATGGGAAATTCGGGAAAAATTGAAAATTGGGAAAAAATTGAAAAAAATTACAGAAATTTTGGGAAAAAATTGGGAAAAATTGGGAAAAATTTGGGAAAAATTTGGGAAAATTGGGGAAAAAATTGGGAAAAATTTGGAAATTGGGTATTTGTTCTGCTCCTCTTCCTCCTGCAGGCCCCGCCCCTCCGGCCTCTGCCCCTCCCCCTGCCAGCGCTGGCCCCGCCCCCCACGCTGGCCCCTCCCCGGCGGTGCCAGCCCCTCCCCCCCCTCCACCGCTGTGATCCCCAGACCCAAATCCTGGCCCAGGAAATTCGGGAGGGGCTGGAGGAGCCTCAGAGGGACTGCAGGGCAAGGGTGATTGACCTCTGACCCCCGAGTGACCCTGAGTGACCCCGAGTGATCCCCCAGTGACCCTGAGTGACCCCCAGGGGTCGGCACCCCCCAAGTGACCTGCTGGGCACAGCCTGCCATGGTGAGACCCCAAAATCCATCCCATAATCCCCAAAATCCATCCCATAAACCCCAAATCCACCCTGAGACCCCAAATCCCTCCCATAAACACCAAAACCCATCCCTTAGACCTCAAATCCATCACATATACCCCAAACCTGCCCCACAGATCCCAAATGTGACTCGTAGATCCTGATCCTTCCCCATTGATCCCATTCCTGTCCCACACATTCCCTGCCCCACAGATTGATCTCATTCCTGCCCCACAGATTCCCTGCCCCACAGATTGACCCCATTCCTACCTCATAGATTCCCTGCCCTACCCACTCTGACCCCATTCCCTGCACCACACATTCCCTGCCCCATAGATTGACCCCATTCCCTGCCCCACACATTCCCTGCCCCACACATTTCCCTGCCCCACAGATTGATCCTATTCCTGCCCCATTGATTCCCTGCCCCACAGATTGATCCCATTCCTGCCTCACAGATTCCCTGCCCCATACATTGATCCCATTCCCTGCCCTACACATTCCCTTACCCATAGACTGATCTAATTTCTGCCCCATAGATTTCCCTACTCCATACATTGATCCCATTCTTGCCCCACACATTCCCTTGCCCACAGATTGATCCCATTCCTGCCCTATAGATTCCCTGCCCCACCCAATCTGACCCCATTCCTGCCTCACACATTCCCTGCCCCATAGATTTTCCTACCCCATACATTCCCTGCCCCATAGATTCTGACCCCGTTCCTGCCCCACAGATTCCCTGCCCCCCAGATCCATTTCCTGACCCTGTTCTTTGTTTCTCTCTCCCCCAGCTCCTCTCCCCTCTCAGCTGCTCCAGTTTTGGGGTCGCTGCTTCCGGCCCCTCCCCCACCCTCGGCCCCTCGAGCCGCCCCTGGAGCTGCCCAGCAAGGTGGAGGTGGGGCTGCCCCAAAAATCCCAAAATTCCTGACCCAGAAATCCAAAAAATTCCCAAAATTCCTGACCCAGAAATCCAAAAATTCCTGACCCAGAAATAAAAAAAAAAAAATCCCAAAATTCCTGACCCAGAAATCCCAAAAATTCCAAAATTCCCAAAATTCCTGACCCAAAGATCCCAAAAATTCCAAAATTCCCAAAATTCCTGACCCAGAAAAAATTCCAAAATTCCTGACCCAGAAATCCCAAAAATTCCAAAATTCCCAAAATTCCTGACCCAGAAATGTCCCAGTCTGGGGTTTCTCCTTTGCCCCGAGATCACCCCAGAGGGACACGAAGGTTCAAACCCTGGTTTTCTCTGAAGCAGCTGAAGAGAGACTGCTGGAGACAGTGTTTTCTTTTTCCAAGGATTGTTTATTATTTCTTATCTCAGGGACTTTTTGCCTGGCCAGCAGGGTCTGCTCAGCCTGGCACCCATGGTGGAATCTGCCTGGTGAGGGCAGGGCTTATCTTAGATAGTTTGTACTACGTATTACATGTTTACAAAGTTTTCCCAATACAATACAATTTTATTAAATGGTCCAGCCCTGACCCCATCCAATCCAAGAGTGCCAAAGTGTCACCCAACATGGATGACATGGAGAAGAAGGAGGAAAAGGTGTCCACCCCTCAAATTCTCCGTCTTGGCCACATGTCCCTTATCATAAATATTCCAAAAAACCTATTTATCTACGTTCTGAAGGTCTAATTTACACTTTACTAATTTTGGTAGCTTGTTTCCATTCTCTTTGTGCTGACAACTTCCCCCAGGGGTTAGAATTCAGCATCTGTGACACCAGGGTCACACTCAGAGGTCTTTGAGACCCTTGCCAGGGGGTTTTGAGACCCCCAAGGAGGCCAGGGGTACGCCCTGGGCTCCCACACAGGTCCAGAGGGAGGGGTGGCATCCTGGGGTCTCAGTCTCTGATGATGGTCTTGAGGCAGATCAGAGAAAATTTTGGACTGACTCTTACACAAAAGCAGTATCTGATTCAGTTATCCCCAAATCTGCATCCTGAATAGGCCAAAGGCCGTGCACTCTAAGTCCAGTGTAGAAGTTTTGTTGATGCCTCTCTTTCTTCCACAGAATATGGAAAACCCCAAAATTTTATGGTCACTGTACCCCAAACAGATTCTGACCACCACATCTCCCACCAGCCCTTCTCTCTTTGTGAACAGCAGGACACAGAGCTTTCCTGGGGAGTGGGAAGAGAAGGAAACCTCCCCAAAGTGCAGCCTGGAAGGTTCAGCCTGGAGGTGAGGAAGCAGCACAGTCCCTGCCAGGGCAGAATGTTGGTGGCCCAGGTGTCCCAGCTGAGGCTGGGCCATGCCATGGCTCTGTGTGCCAGGAGCCGGCAGCGCTGGGTGCAGGGAGCCCAGGGAGGGCACAGCAATGCTGGGCTGAGAAATGCTGGGGGGACAGAGAGATGGGCGTGTGCAGCCAGCCAGGGAAAAGCCTAAACAACAAACTCTACTCAGGAGCCAAATGCTCAATACAGGCTGCCTGGAATGATGTCACCTTTCTACAAGCTACAGTATAACCAGAAATTATCTCTGTAAGCAGAATTCTCTGAGTCTTCCAACTGAATTCTCTGTCCCCATCCTTTCCCTGGATCTCTGTTGCAGATGGAAATTGATGGTGCCATTGTCACCTTGAACCCCTCTCTTGAATGCAGACAGTTTTCCCCAGGTGTGTTAAGAAGTTGTTGCTCAGTGTCTATGCAAAGCTTTTGTATCCTCATGGAACCAACTGTCTCCATGGAAAGGAGACAATTGTGACAGTTTGCAGCCTCACAGAAACAAGGTTCCATTGTGACACTGAGGGGAATTAGAGAATCAAGGAGACCATTGTGACACAGCAATGCCACAGGGAACCAATGGTCCATTGTGATAATGCAGATCCAAGGAGACCGTGGTGATACTATGGGACCTCATGGATCCAAGGGGCCACTGTGATACTGGAGAACTTCATGGAACCCATGGTCCAGTGTGACATTGCAGCGCCTCATTGGAACAAAGGAATCATTACTGACAGCACAGAAACTCCTGGAACCAAGGGGCTGTGGTGACACAGCAGGGCCACATGGAACCAAGGAGTGACCAGTGACCAGTGACATAGGAACCTTATTGAACTGATGGTCCATTATGACACTGCAGAAACAAGAAGACCATTGTGACACTATGGAAACTCAGGGAACCAAGGGGCCATTGTGACACTCCAAGGCTTCGTGGAACCAGGGAGATCATTGTGACACTCCAGAACCTCATGGCACTAAGGGTTTATTGTGACACAGCAGGGTCCAATGGAACCAGTTGTCCTTTGTGATAATGGAATTCCAAGGAGACCATGGTGATGCTCGGGAAGCTCATGGAACCAAGGGTCCGTTGTATCCTGGTTTGGAGGACAGGCGTCTGCCAAGAAAGGCAGAAGCTTCTCTTTGAAATGGAGAAGGTAAACCCCCCCTCTAAATTACTGTAATTTTGAAATTAAGGGGCTCTCAAGCAAAGATATGGGAATTAGGAATAAAAGTTCTTTGCCAGGAAAATTAAAGTAGAAATACAGTATTACAATGAACAATCCCATAACACTGACAGAGTCAAAATACAACCTGACACCCCATCAGTCAGAGTGCTGGTAGCAGTCCAATTAAAAGGTGGCTGCAGTCCTCCTGGAGTGACAGATGTGGTTCAGCTGAAGCAGTGCTCCTGTAGAAGAAGTGCAGTTTTCCTCTGAAAGTCCAGAGATGATGTGGAAAGGTCTAGCTTTCCACTGGAATCCAGTGGAAAGAAGGTACCTTGTTGTTCAAAATCTCAGTTTTTATCTAGGTAGGAAAGGCTTGGCTCCTCCCCTTGACTGGAGCATCTTCCAATGGGATGATTTAATTTTATCAGTCATACAGTGGGACTTAATGGCCCAACAGCAGATGATATCTTCCTGGAGGGAGGATGGGTTGTGGAAAAGATAAAGATGATTGCTTCACCTAGTCTTAAAGATGGCCCATCAGCAGATAGTATGTGCCACAGATATAAGGGTCACTACCCTACCCAGCTTCAACACATGGTGTTAGAATACACATTTTTGTATTTCTGCAACCCAAGACACCTGAAAAGTTTGCTGTGTTTGTGGTTACTTGTGTTTCCTTGACTGCTGCTACTAGAATCCCGGCTCTTGTTTTTTGTTTTTCCTTATCTCTTCTACCATACACTTTTTGTGCTTCCCATAACTCCTGAAGCCCCCTATCCTGCCAATCTTCCAGTTTTTACAGCTTCTTCCTGATGTCCCCTCAAGACTTAGCTATGAATTGTGTTTTCAAAAGGACCTGCCCTGCTGCTGTATCAGGGTCTATGCCCGAGTATAATTGCAAATCCTTTCTTAGTCTCTCTAGCCATTCTGCCGGGGACTTGTCCTTCTCTTGGTGCTCACTCAGAGCTTTCCCTATGTTTTGTCCTAGGCACCTGAATTCCTTGGATGATCATCCACCTGAAATCCTTCCTGTTCTGCCCATGTTCCACCTCCTGATTATTCCAGTTTGGATCTCCCAGAGGCCATTTCTAATCTCCCTGTTCTGGCCCCTGCTTATCTCCATTCCAAGCCTCTATTTCTGACTGTTTAATAATTTCTCTCCCATTGTAAACAAGATTCTTAAAATAGGCTGCAATTACACCCCTTCCTCAGGGAGCCCACAGAGCTGCATATTTACTTTTCTCTGCTTAGGAGGTTCTTTTGAATTCACAAATAGATTTAAAGCTTGACAAATCTAATCTTCAAATGATTTAAACTCTGCCCAATATAAATTGTCTGCATAGATCTTTTCCTTCATCTATTCAAACATACAATAATGGATCATTTTCTTCTTGCTTTTTCCTCTTTGAGATTCCCTTGTACCCCAGTATTTTAACATGATCCCTAGTAGACTGTCCTGAGGAATAGTGCTCCCCTTCTGGGAATCCCCTCTTGGTTCCCAGGCATACCAGGTTCTTGTGAATTTTTCTCATAATTCACAACCCCTTGGTCAGAGGTCTTACTCTTCCTCTGACCCATCTCTGGTGGCAAAAGACTAAGAAATCCCTTATATCTTAGTCGCCCATGCTCTCCCTCATTTGTTTAGTGGTTCAACTTTCTCACTCAATATTTGCACATAAAATATTTACAATATTTTATCTTTTGCCAACTACTTGTTCCCCTCCTAGTTCTCTAATTTCCCTTCTCAATCTATTTTCCCTAACTTTTCTGGCCACTTTCTTCAAACCCTTAACCACATACAATTTTCACCTGTGTTTCTTCTAAAGGATAATTTAACTGAACTTAGTCATTTCCCTCAAAAATCATCTCTTTGAGTGTCAGCCAGCTCTCTTCTCCTTAAAGACTCTTTCTGTGAGTTCTTGGGCTGGGACCTTCCCTCCCAGTCCCTCCCGGGGTCTTCACTTGTTTTTTCCCTTTTGCTTCCCTTTTTTCCTGGCCAGCCTCCTCACGGAGAACTGAAAACTTGGTACTGGGAGGCCCCAATGGCTTCGGCTATCCAACCATCTCAAATATTCCTCCCTCACACACACAAGCACACAGTTGCCACCCCTTTACCCAACCCCGTGGTACTTACACAGTCTGTTTTCCTGCGGTTTTTGTGCACAAGACATTTTATGGGCACTTTACCTTTTGCTGGCACTCCTCCAGGAGCCTTCTTTTAGTGTGCATCCTATTGCTAGCTTCTTTTGCTTATGCTTTATTTTAATTTGGAACTCCTTCTCCAAGAGAGCCTGGTCTAGTCTTGGGACCACCTTAACAACTGGTGGGGAGCTCTTTCCCAAAACTAGCTACTCTTCCTTTGGACTGAGTTCCCAGGTTTCATCACCAAATTGTGAATGATGTTCTATTTGTTCAATGAGCCAAACAACAAGATAAAATTTAACAGCAATTTTTAAGAGAAGCAATTGTGTATAAAAGAATATAACCAAAGTATATTAAATAAATATAATTGAGTATATACAAAATTTGGTAGTGAATAATTTAGTATAATTGAGGTTCAAATAAAGCATAAGCAAAACCAACTGGGGTTACACTGACCAGGGGTAGGGTTGGGTTTAGCCCTTCCTCCCATATCAAAGCAATCAAGTTAAAAATCTCACTTACATACTGTATGTTAATACATATTAATACAGAACGTTCTGGAAAGCTCTTCCTCGTTTCTATATCCAAAATCGACATCACTATGTCATGTTGCACATGCTCCACTAGTAGTTAGGGGTCTCTCATCCTTTCCCAGGTCTTTATTTCCAGTGAAGTCTCTGTGTCCTCCCCTTCTGTGTCTGCTGTTAAACCTTGCAGGTAGTGAAAGCACACTAAGCTTGGGGTTATGTAACTAAGCATATGTTCCCACATCCAAGTGCCCAGTGCCTGGAATCATCCCAATTTGGCCCATTCTAAGGTCAAAACTTTTTATTTCTAGATGCTGTTTTTAAACCTACATGCTTCTAATGGAGCATCTGTGGGGGTGCGGAGCCACTTGTGGAGGAATAGTGAGGGGATCAGCCAGACAATCAATGTGATTGATAAAGCATAATCCAACTTTATTGAGAGCATCAGACAGTTTTATAGCCCAACATAGCATAAATCAGCATTATTCATATTAGTACAATCTTATTGGTTTTTACTATGTACGCCTTCTCTTATTACTGGTTATTGCAAGTGTGAGATAATCACGCCTACTGAATTTCTAGCCAAAAAGCATATGTGCTATCCCACTGCTCCTACTTCCCTTATTCTTATACTTATTGCTATATAGTATCCATCCCAGGGTTATACCTCGCTTGCTACGTGCTTCCCTGGAAGTTAAGGCCTTGATTGAACAATGGGCATATGTATTACTTATCGACTAACTCTGCAAATTATGCTAGCTCTATTGCTTTTGCAAAAGTCTCTTAAAAGCAAACACTGCTGCTCAGCAAAATCTGCTTAAGAGCAAGGCCTAGCTGCTACTTAGCAGGAGCTGCTCTCCTGCAAGAAGGCCTCAGCTGAGCCATATCCCCAGTTGTGTCCATGGCTTTCTAACCAATTCTCAACAACTAAAAACAGAGGAGAGCTCTCTCTCACTGCCCATCCATGCTGCAGACAACACAGTCAGGAGAAGGAAAGCTAAAGCTCTTATCTATAGATTTTGAAAGCAACTGCCTCAGACATTCCACTGCTTCTGCTTTTCCATCCACTTCACTCTCAAATCTTAAAGGTGCAAAACTTCTTTCTGGGCTAAACAGATGCATGGGGATACAATGCAGCATCATAAAGTCACCCCAGGACAAGATGTAAGCTGAGTTAAATGGTTATAAGTGTTGTTCTTTTCCTAAGTTACATTTAATATAAGTTATAAGCTAAGTTAAATACTCTTAAGTGTTATTCCTCTGTTAAATTGTTATAGTCATAGGTTAAAAGTTAGGTTAAATACTGTTAAGTGCTGTTCTTTTGCTAAATTGTGAAGATCAAAGTATAAGTTAAGGTTTAAGTTAAGTCCTGTTAAGTTTGAGCTCTCTTATACTTGCACTCACTGTCCTTTTGTCACACCCACCTGAGCGCACACACACACGGACAGTTCTTGGTTCATTTCTGGTTTGATTGACTGGATTTTGTTTGGTTTTGTTGTTGCTTTGTTTCCTTGGTGTGCCTGAAGTGTCCAGTCCAGGAGTAGGGTGACTCTTGCTGTAGCTTAACATTAAATCTGTTTTTTGCTGATCCCGTGCTGGGGATTTTTTAAATGCTCTTAGCCCCTGGTTCATAACAGGGTGAAGGAGCCCTGGCCCAGGCTCTGGCCCTGGGACACGGGGACGCTGCCGGGGGGTCCCTGTCCCCCTGTGCCACCCCCAGGGCCCGGCCCCTGTCCCCGTGTCAGACTCTGGGGTCGATCTCATGGAACATCCTCTGGGGGAGGCTGCGGCATGGGGGGCGGGGGGACCTGGGGGGACAGGGGACCCCCCTGTGCACGAGCAGCGTTGGACTGTGAGGGGGGAATGGGGCAGAGTGACCTCCCCAGTGACCTCACACAGCCCTGGGATGTCACACAGCTTTGTGATGTCACACAACACCCTATGATGTCACACAACACCCTATGATGTCACACAGCCTCTGTGATGTCACACAGCACCATATGATGTCACACAGCACCATATGATGTCACACAACACCCTATGATGTCACTCAGCTCTGTGATGTCACACAGAACCCTATGATGTCACATACACCCTATGATGTCACGTACACCCTATGATGTCACACAGCCCCTGTGATGTCACACAGCACCTTATGATGTCACAAAGTCATTGTGATGTCACACAACCCTGTGATGTCACACAGCACCCTATGATGTCACACAGCACCCTATGATGACACACAGCCCCTGTGATGTCACACAGCCCCTGTGATGTCACACAGCCACATGTGATGTCACACAGCCCTGTGATGTCATACAGCACCCTGTGATGTCACAGTGCCCTGTGATGTCATATAGCCCCTGTGATGTCACACAGCCTCTGTGATCTGTGAAGTCACAGTCATTGCTGTGATGTCACACAATCTGCCCTGGGATGTCACATGGCCATTCAGTGATGTCACATCCTGCTCCAGGATGTCACAGCCGCTCTCTGATGTCACATAGCCACCCTGTGATGGCAGAACACACTCTCTGATGCCACAGCCTTCTCTGGGACATCACACAGCTGCTCTGTAATGTCACAGCCTGCTGTCTGATATCACAGAGCCACCCTCTATGATGGCACAGTCTCCTCTGTGACCTCACTGCCCTCTCTATGGTGTCACACAACCGTCCAGTGCTGTCACAGCCCACTCAGCAATATCACAGCCTGTTCTGTGATGTCACAGCCCAATCTGTGACCTCACACAACCCACCCTGTGCTGTCACACAGCCCCTTTCTGACATCACAGCTGCTCTCTGGCTCAATGACACAGCCACAGAGGTGCTGCTGTGCCACCGCCCCCTCTGGGACATGACACAGCCCCTGCCAGTGCTGAGCACTGTGAGCTCTGCCTGTGCCCTGCTCGTGTCCCTGCCATGCCCTGGCAGTGCCCCAGCCCTGCTGGGCTGTCACAGGAGCTGCTCCTGGGCAGAGCTGTCTCTCTGCAGCGCTGCCCTTGCCAGGAGCTGCCTCTGGGGACAAAGCAGGGAAAGGTGTCTCTGGTGCTGAGCACAGCTGGGTGTGTTTCAGGAATGCAAAGGGCCAAGGCCTGAGCCCCAGCCCCTGGCAAGGCAGATCCTGTCCCTCCCTCATTGCTCAGGGCTCTTCCTGGGGCACTGGGCTTTGGGGATGTGTGATGCCAAGGGCAGGACCATGGGGCAGCCCCTGCCAGGCTGCTGAGCAGGGACAAGGAGGCAATGAGGCCCCAGCACAGCCAGGCTCACTTGTCCCCTGCTGGCCTCAGGCCCAGGGCCAGCAGCCATGGCCCAAGTGCTGCAGCAGTTGGCTCTGGCAGGGCCTTTCAGCTTCTGCCCATCCCTGTGCTCTCTGCAGCCCAGGCTGTCCTACGGTGTCCATGCCCTGTGCCCTGCAGGCTGTCCCATCCCTCGGCTGCCCCACCTCGCTGGCCCTTCCTTTGCTGCCAGCTCTGCCTCCTGCTGCCTCTGCCTGGCCACACAAAACTTGGGCTGCTCCAGACTCCTTCTGGGCCATGTGCTGCACCACAGTCCTGCCTTGGCAGAGAAATTCCTTTCTCCTTGTGTCCAGTCTGGGCCTCCACAGCTGCCCTTGGTGCCAATATTTCTTTTTCAGGCTGTTTTATGCAATGAAGAAAAGCTCCACCATCTGTGGAACCTCTCTTCAATCCCTCTCAGGCTACTCCTGTTCTGTCCTCAGTCTCCACTGAGCCCAGGGCCCTCAGCCTCTGCCTGATGATGATGTGATGAGGCCTCCAAACACAGTCTTGGGAGATTTTTGGGTCATCTCCAAGGTCTTTGTAAGTGGAAACATAGTGGTCAAAGTCGATGAAAAATGGAGTGTTATTCTCTCCCAGAACTTGCAGTGACAGAACAAGGGTCCATATCATTAAACTAGATCAGGGTGGATCTACATTTGTTAGAAAGAGAAAATATTTTACAATGACAGTGGCACAAAACTGCAAGTGCTTTTCCAGAGAAGTGGATGCCCCATGCCAGGAATGCTCCAAGAGCAGGAGCTTTGTGCAACCTGACATGGTGAAACCCCTGCCCTCCCCAAGGATGGAATTCCTCTTGTGTGGGTTCTCTCATGTGCTGGGTGGCCTCACAGCACTTGTGGCCGGGCAGACGAATCCTCGTGGAGCAGCCAATAGATGTCTGTTGCCGTCTGGGGAGATCTCGGGAGTCTCCTCTGAGAAAGTCACTTTTATAGTCCTTTCCCAAAGTGAGTGGCTTCTGGCCAAAAGGTGGGAAGATTTATGGACTATTGTACGTGGAACTCGTTACCCTGAGGAACAGGTGGAAACAGGACATTTCAAGGCACACCAAACCATCTTTGTTGTTATGAACACACACAGGCCAGCCCATACCGGACCAGTCCATTGTTCTTCCATCTGTGGGAGCTTTGTTGAGTCAGCTCCCCGTGACTAGTTGTCATGAGAAACCAGTCCTGGTAGGCATCACCTGCGGAACAGTCACTTGGCGTCCCTCCCATCCCTGGCCAGCGCAGGCCTCAGGCGAGGGTCGTTGGGCAGAAACAGACGAGAGGCTCAGATGGACTCTCACAGTCAGATAAGTGTATAAGTGGAAGATCTTTGTACCAAGTTACTGCTGGGTGAAGCTCCAAAGCTGGGATATGGTTTAAAGGCATTGAGAGAAAAAGAATCTTCAGTATGGAGGCAAGTGAAAGCAAAGAGGTTCCTAAAGGTAGTGCTTTGGGATGTGTTTTGGCATATTGGAAAGAGCTGGTGGACCATAAGGATACAGAAACGAAAAGAGAGCTTATTAAGTTATGCACACAGTGGTGGCCACTTTATAAACTTGAAGAGGGGGTGGAGTGGTCCCCATCAGGGACGTTGGACTATAACACTTTGATACAGCTGATGCTTTTCCTTAGGCATGAGCAGAAGTGGCATGAAGTTACTTATGCTGACATGTTTTTCACCATTAGAAATCACTCTGAGTGGCAAAGGGCTTGTGGAATTAGACCTCCCTCTGTCCCTTTAGTGTTGGCACTTGAAAAAGATAATAAAGCTAATAAGAAAAAACCCAGGAGGTGTTGCAGCACATGCTCAATAAATCAAAGGTGTACACATCCTGACAAGGTGCATTGTATGGAGACTCAGGAAGAGGAGACAGAGGAAGTGCTCAGACCACCCCCTAAAAGACAAGGAAGAGAGAGGGTGGTAGGGGAAGTAGATTTGGAATTGCCATCAACTTCAGGTTTTACCTCTGCTTCATCCCCTGCTTCATCCTCACTTGAGAGAACAGTAATTAATATGGGAGTCCCCTCCCAATTCCTGAGTCACAAGAGCCAACCCAACAGTATCCACCCTATTTTATGTTATGCTATTTTATGTTTATGTTATTAAACAGAATTCCTCTCAAACTGCTTCTGAATATCTAGATCAGTTGCGAGGAGGAATGTGTCAACACACCACTCTGGATCCTGAATTTGATAAGAGAATACTACAATTGGAAAACTTGTTTTTAGGGCAATCTACAGGTGACATCAAGTGAAAGCTCCAGAAGATGCGGGGCCCAGCAAGTTGGAACTTGGAGACTTTGCTAGATGAGGCCTGGAGAGTTTTCAGCTATTGAGAAGAGGGGTGTAAACCAGAGACAAAAAAAAACCCCAAAAACCTACTAGCAATAATAAAGGAAAATGTAAAAGGACTACTGGTTGACCTGAAAAAGCATATTTTTCTAAACCATAAAAGTATGAAGTGAGAAAAGACTGGGGAATTCACCGATTTTTGCATATCCCTAAAGCTCCATCTGCACTTTTAGGCAGGGATCTGCTAGAGTAGCTGGAAGCAAAAATAATATTTAAAAATGGGGAAATTAGTTTGGAGGTAAAATATCAACAACATATGGAATTGTTAAGTTGAAAATGAAGAAGAAATTATAAAAAAAAAAAAAAAAAAAAAAAAAAAAAGAGATCAGGTGTTCTCTGAAGCCTGGGCCTCTAATATAGCAGGGAAAGCAAAGAATGCTCTACCAGTACAAATCTGGCTTAAAGAAGGAGAACAATCAGTAAGGGTCAAACAATATCCCTTAAAAAGGGAAGACAGAGAAGGAATTAACCCAATCGTTGAAAATTTTTTCAAATAGAACTATTGAAAGAGTGCCAGTGCCCCTAAAAAAAGCGTGATTAATCATACAGGTTAGTACAAGATTTAAGAGCTGTTAATAAGATAACTGAAGATTTATGCCCAGTGTTGCTAACCCCTACACCTTGTTAACTTTTTTAACACCTGAACTAACCTGGTTTACTGTTTTAGATTTGAAGGATGTTTTCTTTTGCCTCCCTCTCCATAAAGCCAGCTAGATAATTTTTGCATTTGAATGGGAGAATCCCAAAACTGGACGTAAAACTCAGCTCACATGGTGTGTACTGCCCCAGGGGTTCAAGAACTCCCCTACTATATTTGGAGAACAGCTGGCAAAAGATTTGGAGTTTTGGGAACCCCTACCAGGAGAAGGACAGCTGCTTCAGTACGTGGATGAACTCTTAACAGCCACCCGGACCCAGGAGGCATGTGTGGATTGGATGGTGAGCCTCCTAAACTTTTTGGGCCTGCAGGGGTACCGGGTACCCCAAAAGAAAGCCCAGATGGTGAAACAAACAGTGATTTACCTGGGCTATGAAGCAAGTGCTGGACAAAGAACCTTAAGGCAAGACCATAAGGAAGCAATATGCCAAACCCCAAAACCCTCGACAGCGAAAGAACTGAGAACCTTTCTAGGCATGACAGGGTGGTGCAGACTGTGGATTTATAATTATGGATTGTTCATTAAACCCCTATATGCCTTAATTACGGACGGGAGCAGGGATATTCAGTGGACAACAGAAGCAACACGAGCCTTCAACCACCTGAAAAAGGCTCTTATGTCAGCTCCAGCCCTGGGACTTCCAGATGTGAGTAAACCATTCTTTCTGTTTTCTCACAAAAAACAAGGGATTACTCTGGGAGTACTAGCACAGAACCTGGGGCTGTACCAGAGGGCAGTCGCCTCCCTCTCCAAACAGCTGGACACGGCAGCCAAGGGGTGGCCAGGGTGCCTCAGAGCTGTGGCAGCAGTAGCAGTGAACATCCAAGAGACACACAAATTCACCCTAGGCCAGAAGATGACTGTGCTAGTATCCCACACAGTGTCTGCAGTCCTGGAGGCAAAAGGGGGACATTGGCTTTCCCTACAAAGATTTCTGAAGTACCAAGCCATACTGGTAGAACAAGATGATGTTGAAATTATGGTAACTAACATTGTGAACCCAGCTTCTTGCCTCAGCAGGAACATGGGAGAACCAGTGATCCACGACTGCCTGGAGACCATTGAAGCCACCTACTGCAGTCACCCAGATCTGAAGGACACCCCTCTGGAGGAGGCTGAGAGCTGGTTCACTGATGGGAGCAGCTGTATCATCAGTGGAAAAAGACATGCTGGGTATGCAGTTACCACAAGCAGAGAGGTAATAGAGTCTGGACCATTGCCAACAAATACCTCTGCACAAAAAGCTGAAATAATTGCCTTAACCCAGGCCTTAGAGCTGGCAAAAGGAAAAGAAATCAACATTTATACAGACTCAAGGTGTGCATTTGGAGTGGTACGTGCATACGGAGCAATTTGGAAAGAAAGAGGACTGCTGAACTCACAAGGATAAAATATTAAACATGCCCAAGAAATACTAAAACTATTAGATGCAGCTCAGTTACCTGAAAAGGTAGCTATTATGCACATCAGGTCACACCGAAAAGTGAGCTCAGAATTGGAAGAAAGAAATATCCTGGCGGACAGAGAGGCAAAAAACTCAGCCAAAGGTGAGGTGCCCAATGAAATAGTTGAGGCAGCATTAATTCCAGATGGAAAGATTTCTATTGAAGGTAAGCCAGTATATAACAAAAGGGATGAAAAACTTATTAAGGAAGAAGAAGCAACTTATAATCAGGAAGGCTGGGCTGTAACCAAAGAAGAAAAAGCTGTAATATCTTCTTACTTGTTGTGGTCACTAGTGCTAAAAGAACATGAAAAAACACATTGGGGAATGGATGCTGTGTACAATTATTTAAAGGATAGAATTCTGGCTAGAAAATTACAAGGCACAGTTACACAAGTAACTCGTCAGTGTGGTCTTTGCCTCCGAACTAATCCTAAAAACATTCCAAAGCCTAAAGTTGAACAAATTGGGAAGGGCTGTGGACCTGGGCAGCAATGGCAGATAAATTTCATGGAATTTTTCAGAAAGGGGGGTATTGTTACCTATTAGTGTTAACAAATACCTTTTCAGGATGGCCAGAAGCCTTCCCTACCCTGACAGCTAAGGCACAAGAGGTGACCAAGGCATTGTTACAAGACATAATACCACATTTTGGAGTCCTGGCTGCTATATCTTCTGATAGAGGGCCACATTTTATCTCAAAAATTGTGCAGCAAATTAGTCACCACCTGGGAATAAATTGGGAATTGAATACCCCATATCACCCTCAACCCAGTGGCCAAATGGAGAAAATGAACCATATGATCAAACAACAAATTGTTAGGATGGGGCAAGAGGCAAATTTGCCTTGGCCCCAAGCTCTTTCCCTGGCATTAGTACAAATTAGAACAAAACCAAGAACAAAAGGGAAATTAAGCCCTTTTGAAATATTGTATGAGAAGATCATATGCGGTCCAAGAAGGAATAACACCCATTCAAGCAGAGGAAGAAACTCTACACAAATACATGGTGGCCCTGAATAAACAACTTAGAAAAATTGGAAAATATGTGGCTGGGGCCCAAAACAGAGAATTAGATGGACCAGTACATTATGTACAACCTGGGGATTATGTATATGTTAAATCTTTTGCAAAGAAGACTTTAGAACCACAGTGGGAAGGACCATTCCAGGTACTCCTCACCACCTTCACAGCAGTCAAGATCAAAAAAGAGAAGGCTTGGACCCATCTCTCCCGAGTGAAAAAGGCTCCTGAAGAAATTTGAAACATTGCACCAGGTGACAAAGACCTGAAGCTGAAATTCACCAAGAACAGCGAGTAATGGACTTATAGCTACCATGGACAAAATGCAAATGATTGTGACCCTTGTGGTCATTGCCACGACTGTAATAAGAGTCAAAGCAACACCACACCAGTACAATGTAACCAAAAGCTTATAATCCCTACTCTCATAGGGCTTTGAGCAGAATGTTAAGGGTCACAAATGCAAGTATGTGGGAAGGGAGAAATGTTTGAGAATGTGAATGCACATTCATACAAGATGGGTTCCATGAGGTTCACCATCCACCCATGGAACTCATCCAAGTTGGTCCTGGATGCTGTGACAAATGTTTGACCACGTGTCCTGAATTTAGACTTCAAATTGAAGGATGCGCAGCAAAACAGTTTAATTTGGATGACAAAGACACTTGCCTGGACACGGACCAAAGCATTTGCCACCTTGAAATGCATCTAACCAACCAGACAGCTTCACATGTGTATATAGGACAAGGTTGTGTCTGTCTCAAAACAGCATGTCCCACCATAATAATAGACAATCAAATAATGGATGAGACTCAGTTCAATTTATGTGTTTGCAATTTTGCTAAAATCAAAGGATGCGACTTTTCCTATCAGGCACCTGTAAGAAATATTGCCTGCACATATAGGTGCGGGGGTGCGGAGCCGCTCGTGGAGGAATAGCGAGGGGATCAGCCAGCCAATCAATGTGATTGATAAAGCATAATCCAACTTTATTGAGAGCATCAGACAGTTTTATAGCCCAACATAGCATAAATCAGCATTATTCATATTAGTACAATCTTACTGGTTTTTACTATGTACACCTTCTCTTATTATTGGTTATTGCAAGTGTGAGATAATCACGCCTACTAAATTTCTAGCCAAAAACCATATGTGCTACCTCACTGCTCATCTTGGCTGCTACTTCCCTTATTCTTATACTTATTGCTATATAGTATCCGTCCCAGGGTTATACCTCAATTGCTACGTGCTTCCCTGGAAGTTAAGGCCTTGATTGAACAATGGGCATATGTATTACTTATCGACTAACTCTGCAAATTATGCTAGCTCTATTGCTTTTGCAAAAGTCTCTTAAAAGCAAACACTGCTGCTCAGCAAAATCTGCTTAAGAGCAAGGCCTAGCTACTACTTAGCAGGAGCTGCTCTCCTGCAACAAGGCCTCAGCCGAGCCATGTCCACAGTTGTGTCCATGGCTTTCTAACCAATTCTCAACAACATTCCTTCTAAAACATGCCTAATTAGTTGTATTCTCTTTTGTTTATCAAATCCCAACTCTTTCTTGAGACTGTGCCTCTTTTTAAACAAGTCTCAGTACTCAATTTTCCAGCACAAGTGTCACAACAACTCTTACACAGAATCATAACACACCAAGTGCTCACACTGCAATGATTGCAGTGACTGACACAAATGCATTTCACAGCAGCCTCCAGTTTGGCAGCCATGGAGCCAATCTCACCAAGAAGAATTTTCTTCTTTCTGCCACTCTTCTACTGCTCCTGCCATCGAGGTGATTCCTGACTGTTGGACTTCAAACTCATCACTGACAGAAGTGCAACATTCCTGTCCCATGGTAGCCCAGGCTCCTCCTTGGCCAGCAAGCAGATAATCCAAAACCATGCGGTTCTGTGGAGTCCCATTTGTGTTTGTTGGAACTCATAGGATGTGCTATTGGATATTTTCACAAAATCATTTTCTACTTCTTGCAACTCATTAATGTAAACTCCACAGGATGAGGCAGTGCACATGGGGCTCAGGGTGAACCAGAGTCTTTGGCTGTCTGAGACCAAAGGCACTCTTTAGGGGAAAAATGTTCTCTCAGCCCTAACTCTTCCTCATGGTTGTTGCTGAAGTACCCTCAAGGGAGGCACCAACATTGCCAGGAAACAGCACCCAAACCATCCTTTAGGAAGCCATTTACAGGCTTTGTTTCTGCACATCCAGCAGGTCCCATTCCCAGTACCAACTGTCTGTTTTCCCATTTCCCACTGTGGGCTGCTGATGGATCCAGGGCTCCTCCCTGTGCTCCTGTTGTGTCCCCAGTGCCTTTGGGCCAGAGGAGTTTCACAGTGCCCCTGCAGCTGGGAGTGCTGGAACACTGGCCCTGACCAGCTCCAGCACCCCGAGTTCTATGGACATTGGAGTGATAGTAAAGCACAGAAATCCTTTCATATTGTGGCCTCTAACAGGATTCAGTTTCTACTGAAGGGAAATTTTAGTGAATCCTGTAAAACTGATAACTGTATTCCTTTGTTCCACAGCACAGTTTTCTGTGACTGTCCCTGCACTGAATCTGTTATGAGTCAGAGCCCACTGACAGAGGTCTGCCACCCCACGGGGAAACCCACTCCTCCCAACATCAGTTTTGAACATACCCAGCAATTAGCTACATTGAGTATTTTGGCTACTTCACTCTTTAAATTTTCATAATAATTTCATGACTAATCCTTGCTGAAACTCTAGAGGCATTTGTGGTGAACAAGATTCTGGCTGACTCTCAAGATACAACTTACAGACATAAGCAGCACTTCAGGGACAAGGTTACTCATTCTTTTTCCTCAGTCTCATCCAGGTTAGGAGCAATAATTCCATTGTCCATGGAACTGGTGCCTTTTTAATTCCAGAATAATGTCCCCAGGTTCTTTGCTGCTCAGCTGTACCATGCTGCCTGTGCCTGACAAGGCTTGGTGGGTCCTTTCCCCTCCAGCTGGGAAGGGCTGGGTCCCAGTCCCTGAGGGCACCCAGGCTCCTGGTTGGAATTCCTGTGGAAGTCCCTCAGTGTCACATCAGCCTTCACATGGAGCCCCATGGATCAGGGCATTTCCCAAAGAGATGTTGGGGCAAACAGGGAGATTTGGTCTGGCAGGATCTGTAATACAATATCCCATAACATCCACTTGTTCTCACACAGAGCACTTGGCTGCAGGGACATATTCCCACTGCTCCTGGCCAGGTTTCAGGTTCAGACAGTGCTGTCTTTGCCCAGAGCTGTTCATTCAGCCAGCCTGGCAGGGCCATTTGGCTTCTGCACCCACATTTTCCTCCATTATCAGGGCTCCTGGATCCAAATGCTTTATCTCCACAAACAGTAGTGATTTGAGGTGGGTCTCCTTTTCTCACTACTGTTTTCAAAACATAAATATTAATAATTGTGTCATAGGGCTAAATAATCCAATCTTGTTCACTATTGTTTAAATGGATTACTTTGATTTCTCCTTGACAATCTGCATCAGTTACTTTTCCTGTGACATGAACACTTTGCAAGGCCAAGCTCCAGGGAGCAGCTCCCCAACCAAACTGTCCTGGAGGAATTAGAATTCCTCTTTCTGTACTGAGAACTCTCATTTGCTTCTGATTCATCCTAATGAATTCCACTGCATCCAAGTCCACCTCTGCAGCCTCAGGGGGGCCCTGTCAGGGGCCAGCACACCCAGAACAATTTCCCAGCAAGTCCAAATCGCACTGGCCATGACTGCATTTGCAAACTGGTGCAGCCATGTACATCCAGGGGCTTTCCATTCACCTGTGGGTCCATTGTTGAGGGTATGGAGTACATCTGGGAGATGGGTTTTCCATCAGGACAGGCTCTCATCTCTTCATTTTTTCAACTGTTCTTTTAACATTCATATGTTCAACCAATCCTGCTGTTAGTGGATAGTCTGGTATTGCAGGACCCTGGGGCACCAGGGAAGGAACAGCATCATCCCAGGAATGCTGTGAGAGATTCCCCAGAGCGGCCCCACCTGGGGCCCGGGCAAGGGATGGATTCAGGCAGGCAAATACATCCAGGGGCTGCCTGGGCTATGGCAGTGAGGCCCAGCCCTGTTTCATATCTTTCTGCTCTTCATTTGTATTTAGTCCTTTGTATTTATCCTCATGACCCTCACAATGGGATTAGATTTCACTTTCTTACAAGACAAAACCTTAGTTATTTTATTTCCAGTAAACAACCATGTGTATTACCAGCTTAAATGACTTCTCTCTGACTTACTCTGCACCTTGCTCCTTTACAGCAAGATGCATCAAGCACCTCTGTTAAAGTACAGATGCCTCCCTGGAAAGAGGACAATCTTGCTATTTTCTGAAGAATCTTAACTTTGATGATGCACCAAATTTTACAAATCCAAGAGGAAAAAAGCCTACAGATCAGTTTTACAATTTCAAAAGCTGATTCCTCAACTCTTGCACACCAGTTTCCTTATCGGCAACGTTCAGCAGTGATACCAAACAAGCACAGAAAACAAATGGGAGAAGAAATGCAGACAGCCAGCAGGGGACCACCTACCAAAATACTGGGAAGAAACAGCACCCAGCAACAATTTCACTACAAAATGGACTGATCTTTTAGTTAGCTTCAATGCAATACATGGACTTGCTTACTTTCAAAGCCTGTCTAATTTTCAATTAAAAATAGAAAAATAACTCCTCTTCACATGCATCATTACTGTTAAGCCTTGTCTATGTCTTCAGCTGTTCTTATTTGACTTGCAGGATAATGAAATGTATTGAGATGGGATTTCAAGGCAGGTGCTGGACAAGGTATGGGAAGTATGTGCTGTTTTAGAATCCTCAATATCAGCAGACAATTTGCTAAAGTTGAATTCTCTTTTTCCCAAGCATAAGAACCACCTAGTGTTTTTATCTTCCCTGGTGTTTCCAAGGAAAACACTATTAGCTTTCTAGGCGTACAGTTCCTGGCTATTGGAATATATGCACTTACCAAACAATGGAATTTTAAGAACAATCTGCTGAAGCAGTATTTCATTTCTTAAGATATTTTAATTAACTACTTGCTTTAAGAAGGAAAAGTGTTTCAAATCCCAATTTTGCCCTCCTTTATCCTTATTCAACAGCATGGATCTTTGAGTGCATGGGCAAATGGTTAAACTGAATGTGGCACATGTTTGCTGTTACTGCTGAATATATCTTCTGCTGTACTGCCAATTTTCAGAGAAAAAGTTAGAATCAAAAGATGTTGTTAAGAAAAATAGCAAACATTATTTCTTCTTGACTCCCTGAGCACTCAGGTTACTCTTCATCTCATCTATTATTCCTCAGTCTCAGAACAGAACAAGCCTAGTCCTGTTACATCTAATTCAACTCCAAGTACCATTTTTACCCAAATAATTTTCACCATTTTCACCCCTTACGCCCTTTCAGTTGTGACGTGTTATTAATTTCTTGGTTTTGTTTATTTGTTTCCCTGCAGCCATAGGTAACAAATGTTACTTCATGTGAAATATAAATCAGACAGAAACAGTACATCACCTATGGGGATTCTGGGATTTTTTTCCTTTTCTGGATAGTTATCAAAGTTAACAGAAATTTCCTTACTTCTCACACACAAAAACCAGCACAAGCTTCCCAAAATGCAGTTTTGGAAAAGGCATGCATGTTGGACCATAATTACATGTAGATCAGTGGAATAGCTTCAGTAAAGGGGAAAATTAAAGGAGACTACCTGACCAATAGGTTAGCAAAAGGTGAGCATTAATGGATCAATAGATCAACTTAAGTGCCAAGTCTCCAGAGTAGCTTTCAAGGGTGATAATGGATTTCAGCGTCACAGATTTTAATTGTGCACTATAACAGTGCTGTTTGAGCCATTATATGACTGAATTATTATGATTTCTGTATCAGCTTGGATGTAAAACTTGACTCTGGACTGAATTGTGTCACTTAAGGGAATTCAGAAGGAAATTATTTGATACATTCAACGAAATTAAATGTATTCTGCATTCCTGGTGTCACCATTTGCCAACCTAAAACAAATTGTGCACCAAGCTTGCTGTAAAAAACCCATGCACTGGTATAACCCGTGCTGGTATCTTCCAGAGAAGGAGAATCAGGGAGGTCTAGATCCATGTGTTCAGTAAGAGAGAGCAGAGAACAAATGAACCAAGGAAATAAATAAGGAGAGAGAGAGGCAGGCTGAAATAAACACTTTTGCATTGCTGGAGTTATGCCTCCACAAATCCATATGCAGACATAGTAATTCTATGAACAAATCCCAACTTCTCCCTGCCCCTCCCAAGTGAATGACTAGATCTAAAGTTTAGAACAATAAGACAAAAATCTCCCAAGGCTTAGTGGCTTCATCTGTCATATGGTGACTATACCCCTGATGCACAAAGTTCCTTAATCAATACTTACTTCTCATATTTCTTTTTAAAATTAAAATGCAAGCACCATATCCATAATGCAATATTTCTGAAGCCTAAGACCTAAGACTCTCATCCCAATTAAATGGCAGCAAGCAGATTGGTTTTAACACTCAGTGGCATTCTTTTTCTGGACTCATTCCTTCACAGACCACACAGTTATAAATAATCCATGCACAGAGCAATTAGGCCTTTTTCTTGTTTTATGGGTTACAGACTATGCCTGTGCAAGTGTCATAAAATATTCTAAAGTACTACAATGCAACAGAACACATTTAAATCCCTACATTAAGAGGAATTGAATAATTTTGATATTTAATTGCTCTTCTTCTGTCATATGGTTACAGTCTTTTGAGTGAATCACACAATTTCTGAGTCCAGACCAAAGAATGACTGCTATCCAAAGTCATTTTAGGAAGGGGCATTTTTAGCACCTGCAAATGATTAAATGTGATGATGAAATAGGACATGGACAACTTTGAGGACCTGCAATTTTCACACAACAAATCAGAACTGAAACAACAGAAAGTGACCTCCACACTTTTTATGGTAGAGAAGCAATGGTTTTGACATATTTTGAAAGACTGATTTCATGTGCTTACAGGATCCTGTGAATGACAAGGGACAGTTGGGCAACTGAAACCAGAGAGAAAACTCTGCTTCAGTGGCCTCACACCAAGACTCACATGGTTCTATTCTGTGCAGAACTTGGAATAAAACTGAGGCAGAGGGAAAGCTACAGAACAGAGATGCACACTTGGCTTTGCCTTTATTATTTAAAGCTAAAATTTCTACAGTGCTTTCTCAGCTCTTGCAGAAATGCTCTTTATAACCTTTAAACATGGACCAGGTCACAAGGAATTATGCAGTAGCTGTAGAGATGCTTTAGGAGACTTTGCAGCAACAACTGAAACTTTGCCCTCCTCTATGCAGAAAAGATTCAATATAGCCTGGGGAATTATATCCAAGGACAGAAATAGAGTGAGAAAATCTTTCTTAATCATTTTCCAAAATAAATTTAGACTGTGAAAGACTGGGAAGAATATTAATCTGTTTGATTCATACACACTCTTTTTTAAGACAATTATGCAGCAGAAGCATTTAGCATAAAAATACAAGCTTTGAAATGTGAGTGTTAAGTGTAGTACAGGGAAATTAAAAAAAAGAAGGAGACTGAAGGAGGCTAATTAGAAATGTGTGGAAGAGCATAACCATTTGACAACACAAAACATTATGGACCATGTATTGTTTTTATCACCAAGAATTCCCCAAATAAAAGGCATGGAGAAAACCATCATTCAGAAGTGGGAAAACAGACGGACTGTAAAAGTGAAATGGAATTCTGACAAATGATACTGTATAGAATATGGATTCACAGACCAACAAAAAACCCCCAGCAGCAGCAAACTAGAATACTGTATATTCCAGCTGAACCACAGGTGTTTCTGCATATTCATCTTGCAAAGTCGCACACTTACTTGCCAAGGCTGCTGAACTACTTCTTTTACATCTCAAACCATAAAACCCCCCAGTCCTTTCACAGGAATCACTTAATCAAATGAAGACAGACCAAAAACATTATTTTCATGGTTCACAATACTATCAAGTTACATGCCTAAGAGACACCATTTTAAATCATAAATAATGAGCTAGCAAGTGTATAAAACTAGTACTTGAAGAAATGATAAAAAGACAGGAAACTAATAAAAATGCAGATAGTCCAGAACATACCTAATTTCCCCAATTTTAGAATAGAATAAGCTTGTATTATTAAAGCAAAAATGATTTCTATCAAAAACTATGTTTCCCAGAATTGAATACCACTTGTGGTGGCTGCTTGTGATCTCTGTATATGTTTTAGGAGTTCAGTTGGCATTAGCCTGTTTTTCTAAATACAAGCAGGGAAGAACTATAGTTCCCAATGATATGCAGTTCTGTAATTTAATTAGAAACCTTTCGTCTTTCAGTATTTTAAATAAAAGCTAGGAAAAAACCTCTGTTTTGACACCAGCTCTCCTTAGTAGCAGCATTTCTCAGCACACAATCTGAAAAGGTCAACCTGCCAGACAACAATACAGAAAGTAAAAGTTAAAGTGAGGGCAAGGAAAATCATCTTCAGATGAAACTGCTCTTGTGCAAAAAGAAAGTGATATTTAGATTCAGCCTGTGTACACATTCCTCAGTTATGAGTGAAAACATAATTCTTGAAATTCTGTTCACTACATTAGGGAGAGAAAATCAACTACAAATTAGATGTTAGCTTGGTTAGTACTCAGATACCATAATTATTACCACAATATTAGGACAACAATCAAATAAACACATTCCAGATAAGCATTTTAATTCATTTACTAGTGTCAGCCATGCTATGCTTTGATTTTATCAATGTATTATTCAGCAAAAAAATTCAATTATCTTTTCAACATCATGAAAAATCAGCTCTGACTCACAGCGCACCACAGATTCCAAACAGGAGGCAAAGACCCAGTTTTCCTTTCAGAACTTCTCACATATCTATGACCTTTCTGTGGGCAGCTTCAGTAAAATGGGGGGAAAGCCATTCCAAAGAACAGTACCAAGGTAATCACACAGCACTACGGACTTTTTCCTGGCATGAGATTCTTAATAAATTATGAGAAATAACACAGAAGCCATTTCTGTCCACAGAACAGATTTAATAGGTTTTTGTTTCAAGAACAATTAGAGGATGCTTAAAATTTATTGTGCAGAAAGCTACATTAGGTCCTCAAATTTGAGTAATCAATATCCCCACAATCTAAACTGTGGAATTACTATTTCCCCAAAGAGAAACTTTTTGGGATTTGCAACTCATCTCTAAACCTCAGGATAACAAAATCAGCAGAATTTCCCTAATTCAATGGAATTCCAATTGTGTTCTATGACCCTTCAAATACTCATGAAAACAGACTTGTTTTCACTAGAACAGCTGTGACTGAAAATCTGGGGTAAAACCTCTAAGAAATAGCAATATACATGAATGTTCCTTTCCACAGCAGCCACAAGCAAACAATGAGTGGCACTCGTTGGCACAGCCTCTTCTCCACATACAAAAGAGTGACCAAGGCGGTGCCAGCCGTCTCAGAGATGGGCAAGGACAAGAACGGGTTGAAGCTGTGCCAAGAGAGGTGTACACTGGACATTAGGGAGACTGCTGCCAGAAAGGGGCATGAGATATGGGAATGGTTGTGCCCCAGGGGGCACTGGTGCAGTCACCGTTGCAGTAGGTGTTCAAGGTAAGCCTGGCCATAGCACTCCAGGCTCAGATCTGCTTGCCGTGGTAACCATGGATCACAGGCTGGAGTTGATCCCAGAACTCTTCCAAGCCAGTGCTTGGATTCTGTGACATCACAGCCTCTGGGGCAGCATGGTGCCTGGCAACTGTCCCCAGCCACCGCCGTGCCCCACAGCCTGGGCACACCTTGGCAAGGACAGACGTCCGAGGGTGTGCTGGTGGCAGCTTCCCCAGAGCACCATGGCCGACCCTGTCCCCTGGCTCTCAACTTTTATCTGCTGCTGCTCCTGGGCCATCCCGACCCAACCATCCACTGGGTCGGCACGTCCTGTATGTGCAGGAGCCGGAGCAGCAGAACAGGGACCCTGAGCCAACCACCCCGTGCATGGATATGTCGTGGCAGTCCTGGACGTGCCTGCTGGTGCAGCTGCTGGCCA
>NW_027635908.1:36797-90101 GCF_903797595.1 Erithacus rubecula
TGACAATCAGGGCTCGCAGTCGCAGCGCCCAGTCCTGCTCCGCCAGGGCTCGGAGCCGCAGCCGCAGGAAAAAATGGATCCGCGGCTGGCGGTGCTCACCCCGCTTTGGGCCAGAGGCGGCGGGTTGCAGGCAGAGCTGGAGCGCAGGCCCCGGGAGCTGAGCACAGCCCGGCCCGGGGGTCCCGCAGTGCGTGGCCGAGGAGGGTCCCGGGGGATCCCGGGAGAGGATCCAGGGGAATTCCCGGGAATTACCCCGTGCCCTCCCGCCCGCGCTCCCCGCAGCCGGCGGCAATGCCGGGATCTGCCCGGCGACCAATGACGCCTCCGCACACTCGGGCTGCCATTGGTTGGCAGGAAAAAGCGGAACCAATGGCGGGGCCGGAGGCTGCTCGGGGGCGGGGCTAAGGCTGGGGGCGGGGCCGCAGCCGAGCAGCGCCATGGCTCCGGCGCTGGGGCTGGGGAGCTCCTGGGGGCTCTGGTGGGGCGGCCAGAGCTGAGGGGGACCCCCAGCCCCGGGGCTCTTTGATCGCCCATTCTGGAGCACGGAGGAGCCCCTACTCCACCTTTTGCTGATTCAGAGAGCCCCTGCTGCAGGAGGTTTCCCCCTGTGCCCTCCTGTCCCACGACAGCGTCCGCGGATCCCATGGGCTCGCCAAGGACGGTCGGGAATTCCTCTCCTTCCAGCTGCGATCCGAGACATTCGTGGTGGCCGCCGGCGCTGCCCAGGTCACCAAGAGGTGCTGGGAGACTGAGGAGATCGAGGCTGAGCAATTCACAGATGACCTGGGGTACACCTTCCAGGAATGTCTCTGGAAATATGGCAGGGATGAAACCAGAAGGGGAAAACCACAGAAGTTCCCTCCTGGAGTGCTCTGCCTGGGGTGTTCTGTGCAGTGCGGCAGACAGTGAGAAACACTCCTAGGCTGTCACTCATCACAGTTCTCAGGGTTTTGGGTGAGATGCTTGCAGCAGATCCAGCACTGAGAGAAGTTCAGGGGGTCCCTTAGCATTTGGGGTCCCCCGGGATTTGCAGAGAACCCCCTGGTCCCCCCAGGATCTCCCTGAACACGCTGGCGCTGCCTGAGTGAAGTGAGAAGGTTCATACCCAGCAGGGGGTCCCCAGTTCTATCACTGGCATCGTCCAGGTACCCCCAAAACCTCCTGGGAACCCCAAACTCCCCAGGGCTCCGCTGCCGGAATCAACGGGAATGGTGTTGCACTTTTAAGTGCAGTTTCAGTGGGGCCTCCAATTGACGGCTCTTTAAAGCGGCGATGGTAGAGACAATCCCTAAAATCCACCCTGGGGGCAAAACATCCCCTACAGGGGGTTGTAGCGGGGCCTCCCCTGCAAATGTCACTTTAAGCCATCATGATCCCCCCTTAAAAGGGGCCTTTGGGGCTGCAGCCCCACAAATGCCCTAAAATGGAGAGGAAAAAGCACCCTTGTGGTGGTGGGTTTCCCCCCCCCAAAAAAAAACTTAAAAAGAGAAAAATTCCTCTTCAAATGGACCTGAAGAGCCCTAGATGCCCTCAAAGAGGGACAGGATCCCCTCCTCTCCTGGGGCCGCTCCGAGCCGGGAACTCTCCCGTTCGCTGCACTCGGGGGAGCCCCGAACGATGACGGGTCCTGGGCTGAGCCCCCCACTCAGCCAGGGGTGCAGAGGGAACTGGGGGGGCTGGGACGGGGCTTGGGGGTCCTGGGGTTAACTGGGGGACCCTCAGTGGGTCCCACTTCCCGCTGTCCCCCCTCTCCCACCGCTTTCCCATTTTCCCCTTCAAAGGTCCGATCCCCTCAGCCGGTTTTGGGGGTCACTGGGCCTTTTCCCTTTATGTCCTGGCCCGGCCACGTGGCCAGAGGGTCGAAGGAAGGGGAGGAGGAGGAGGAGGAAGAGGAGAGACAGAGGAGGAGGAAGAATAAGGAGGATCGAGAGGAGGCACCACGTGCGTTCCCCGCTCTCTGTATCCGCAGCTCCTTCGCCCCCAGACTATCGCCCCCCACATCCCGCAGGTGCCCGGGGAGGGGGAGCTCGCCCCAAATATCCTGGGTGTTTTTTTTGAAGCGGGGAGGGGTATTTGGAGCTGACACAAAATATATTTGGGGCTCCCTGTTTCATTCTTTCTGCCGGTGCGGGCGGTGAGATGTTTGGAGCTTGCGGCGCTCCCGAGCCGAGCCGCAGATGCCCCTCAGGGGAACATCGGGGGGTCCCCGGGAGGTGTTTTTGGGGGTCCTGTAGTGGTGGCGGCAGAGCAATGGCCGAGCACCGCAGCCACTCTCACAGGTGTCCCCTGGGCTCTGCGGCGCCGCGGGGACAGAGCCCGGGGCGGGGCTGGGTCCCTGCTGCCAGCAGAGCGCTGCCCAGGCTCCAAACGCTCCTGCAGCTCTGGCAGCCTCGGGGCCGTGCCCATCCCTGGGGATCCTGGGCAGTGCCCTGCACCCTCTGTGGGGAGAACCTTGCTCGAAAATCCAACCTAAATCCCTCCTGGCACAGCTCCAATCACTCCCTGGGTGCTGTCCCTGTGCCAGGGTACAGACTCTGGGGCTGTTCCTACATTATTAATAAAATGTTATCATTTGTGAATTATTCAATTATTATTCTTACTCTTACTCACCTTGTTCTTTCTAGTTTTTTTCTTCTTGTCTTCTAATATGTACTTTAAAGTATCTAATATTATTCTATAGGCATTTTTTTTCACGTTCTTCAGGCAGCAGGATCAGCCCAGCCCCAGAGCTGCGCTGCTGCTGCAGTGCTGTGTGCGCTGCTCTGGCTCTTTGGCTGCACAGCCCCGTGCAGCTGCTGCCACAGGGATGTGTCAGGAACAGCACAGAGCTGCTGCTGCCTCAGCTGGGGCTGCACCGGGGAAACCCCTCCCGGCCTGCACAGGGTGCTCAGGGCAGGCAGGGCTGCTGAGAACACACCCGGCCTGGCTCCAGGGAATCAGCCCTGAGGGGATTTTGGAAAGAATTTTCCCTGGGAGGGTGGTCAGGAGCTGGCACAGGGTGCCCAGAGAATTCACGTGACCGGAAAATTGTTATGTATCAATATTAGAATATTTTGTATATTTATGTATTTCTATCATGTTCTGTAATAGAAATACACAATATGTAATAAAACCAAATTTGCTAGATTTTTTTGTTTGTTCCATTTTATTTTCATTTCTGTATTCTTACATTTCTTCTTTTTATAATTCTCTTTGTTTCTACCTGCTCTTCTTAGCTACTCTATCTACTTATTATATGCTATTGTATCCATTTTCTATGCTTCTTCTATGTGTTCCTTAATTCTTATTCCTATTCCTATTTCTATTCCTATTCCTAATCTTCTATGAATTCTTAAATTATGACTATTCTTATATGGTGTTGAAATTATTCTTGGTCTTCTCCCTTTTCTTAGTCTTCATATTCATCATCTTCATTGTTATCTGCTTTGTCATCATCATGTTCTTCACTTTTGTCTTCTTCATTGTCCTGGTCGTCATCTGCTTTGTCGTCACTGTCGTCTTCATATTCTTCATCATCTTCACTTTCCTTTTCTTCTCCATCCCCCTGCGCTGCCCCGAGCAGCTGCTGCTGCAGCACCAGAGGAGCGGGACCGGTGGGAGCGGGGCCGTCCCGTTCCAGCCCCAGTCTGGGGGAGCCGAGCTGGGCAGGGAAAGCACAGCCAGAGACTCCATGGGAGCTGCTTGGTGTGCCTGCACAGGACGGCAGAGCCACAGAGCCACCAGGGCTGAGCCTCCTGCTGCACGGAGCTGCTCCTCATCTCCCTCAGTGCTCGGGCCGTGGCCTCAGGCAGGGACAGCGGAACAGCCCCCGCAGCGCCCGCAGCGCCCGCCTGGAGCGGGAGGGACGATTCCTGGGGGCACACGGCTGCCCATGGAGGGCCTGGGCGGGAGAAGCCGCGTGTCCCACGGGGGCTTGGCCCTGCAGGGAGGCAGACGAGGCACGGAGCGGCCCTGGGCTGCACGGCTCCGCTTGCTGCTCCTCAACCCAGGCCTCTCGAGGGATGGGCACTGGGAGCCCCTCTGACACAGAATCCCTGCACTGCCTCTCTGCTTTGTTTCCTTCTGGTGGCAGCTCCAGGACACTCACCTCGTCCCACTCATCTTTCTCTGCAGCCAAGGGCTTCATCCACATGCTGGAGTTGGACCTGACTGCCCAGGGATCCTGAGCAACCCCTGCATTGCCATCGTAGTTCCAGCTGGAGTGCGTGGAGGGTCTGTGCTTGTTCCCTCAGCACAGGTAATGGCTGAGGAAGAGTCTTTGAGCATTCTCCAGTGGGATGGTTCCTGGGATGTCTCATCTTCATCCCATCCAGTCTTCTACTGCCATCCCACAGCTTCTTCTCACTGGGACACCTTGTGGAATATCCTTTTTTTCCCATTCCTGAAACTGTCTGTGCATGTTTCTGTCATCTTCTCACCTGTGCAGCTCCTGGACAGTCATCATTGCTTTGAGCTGGTGCAGCTCCTGCTGTGTCCCCTCTCTGCGCTGGGACAATCCGCACACATTCATGTGCACTGCCAGCAGTGCAATTCTCATCATCGCAAGGATCACCATGGGTAAAACTCTTCCAATGTAAAATCCCCTTCCTCCCACTGGGACATCTCCTGCTTCACCACAACTTTCCACCCAAAAATCTCGTGGGCCCTGTTGCCACAGGTGCCCTCGTCCTCCTCGGTGTGTGACAGGGTCACTCCTGACATGGCCCCTGCTCCTGCCCATTGCCCCCTGAGGACCTGGGCGTGCGGCCAGCTGGGCACGAGCCAGGGGCACCATGGCAGGGGCTGCCTTTGGTGGCTTTGTGCTCGTCTGTCACCTTGGGCATCTGCACAGACAGATCCCGGGAGTTGCTTCCTCCTGCTGGAGCGGCTCTCCTGGCACTGGGCACCCCAGGCCCTGCAGTGCCCCTAGAAACCCTCAGCCAGGGCGAGACTCTCTGGTGTCCCAAGGCTCTTTGGCCACCACCATGTCCTGTGTCATCAAGGGCCCCGACACAGAGCGCCCGAGTCACCAAGGGCCACCCCGGCACCCCAAGAGCAGCGGGGCAGCCGGGAACGGGCCCGGAGCAGGCCCGGCCTTGGGGACAGTTTTGGTTTTGCAGGGCCTGGCTCTTGACAGTGATGGCCCCACAGAGGTGGCTGCTGTGAGAAGCTGCTGCGAGCTTCCAGCATGTCTGGCAGAGTCAAATCCTGATGGCTCTGATGATGGACACGCTGCTGACCAAGGCTGGGCCATGGAGAGGGATGGGGAACTCCTCGATTATAACCTATTTAGAGGAAAAAAAAAAAAAGCAAAAAAACTAGAAAAAAAAAAAAAGGCGCACACAGTTTTTTCTAATCCAGAGAGGAGGGGGAAGTGAGAATATATGAGGGAAGCAATGTGGAGACACCAGGGTCAGTGGACTTGGCCAGGCAGGAGCTGCTCCAGGAGCTGGAGCTGAGATTCCTCTGCAGCCGTGCTGATCACCATGCTGAAGCAGCTGTGCCCTTGCAGCTTCTCATCTCATCCTCCAATGCTCTCCAGACTCAATTTGCAGTGAACAACCTATCCCACATGGACTGCTAACAACACAAATAAAAATGACTTCTTGGATTGTGTTCAAGTACCATGAATATAATACCATGTTATATAATCCCTCAGATTATCACTGATCATTTTTTTATTACCTAAAGGTGTTCCATAATCAAAAACAACAGCAGGGGCTTCTTATTAATTTCAATAATATATATAATATCTTTTTGAGAAATAGTAAACCTAAGGGAAACAAAGTGTATCAAAGCATCTCCATGACCCACTCTGGGATTGCTCCAGCAGCTCCACATCCTGACCTTGATTCTGGTGCTGGATGCAGCTCTGCAGGTGGGGGCTGATGGAGTCACAGAATCATTTTGGCTGGCAGAGACCTTGCACATCCATCCCTACGACTCCTGGTCCTGCCAGGGCCACCACCCCTGATCCAGGTCCCCCCAAATCCATGTGGATTTGAAATCCCTCCAGCAAATGGGACTCTCCCACTGCCCTGGGCTGGAAATGGCTTTCCAGGCATGAATTGTTCCCAATATCCAACCCGACCCTCGACTGGGGCACAACTGGAGGCTGTTCCCTCTCGTGCCCGCCCTCATTTGGTGGGAGCAGAGCCCAATCTCAGCTGACTCCAAACTTTCCATGTTTCGGCAGGGAACTCTCCCACAGGCACTGGGGCTTAGCAGTCGCTGCTCCCAGGGCATTGGGACTGAAGGGGAAAATTCATCAATGGCTTGGAAAGAGGAGAAAGGAAATCTGGACACTTTGCTCTTGTGCAACACAGTTTTATTGGAATGTAGAAGTAACTTTTGACTTCTACTTATTTACTAGTTTTTAACAACATGAATGGAGTTCTAAATCATAGTTCAAACTCTGCTTATTCTCATCATTCTGCCTCCCCGTTACCTCGTCTACATATCTTACCACTGTACTTAATATTCCTCTTCTTTTTCTATGGCTTTTCAAACCCTTGTTTCTATTACTCTTCTTCTATGGATTCTAAAATTACTATTCATATTAGTATTCTTCTTCTCTAGGCTTTTAAGTCTAATTCCTCTTCTTCTATGAATTCCTAAATAAATCTTCCTATTCCTCTTCTATGTATTCCTAAATTCCTAGTCCTAGTCCTAGTCCTCTTCCTCTACGTATTGCTAATATCTTATTCCTGTCCTACTGCTCCTCTTCAAATTATCTTTAAAATAGTCTTCTTCCTTTTCTCTTTGTTATTATCTTCACCTTCTTCATCTCTGTCTTCTTTACTGTCCTTGTCACATTCATTTTCTTCATTGTTTTTATCCTCGTCATTTCCTCTGTGGTCTTCATGTTCCTCTTTGTCGTCGTCATCTTCATCATCTTTTTCCCATCTCCATCTTCTCCATGCTCCTGTTCTCTGGTGGCCTACAGCTGGCCTGGAGGCCTCACAGTTATAAAAGATTTCACCTTTATAACTGGATGTGATAGATTGTGTAATCCCGTTGATGGTGTAACTGGGCCGGTGGGGCTGGTTGGAGAGCAGGCCCAGGCCCTTGGGGGTTCAGCTGCTCTTGGCTGCTTGGCCGGGTGGCAACGAGCTCGAGCAGTGACAATGACCCGCATGTGCCTTCTCAGCTAGAGAAGGAGCCAAGGCCTCAGTAACGTTGGCAGCTGCTGCAATGCCTTTGGTGTGTGTGCGTCACATTCCTGCCTTGGACACATCACTGTGACACTGTTCCTGTTCCCGTTGGTGCCCGGTGCCGTTGTTCAGAGAGCCATGGGTGCTGCAGCCCTGCAGGGAGGGCAGCTCTGGAGCAATGGCTGCTGTCACTGCCGTGTCTGTGCTACTCCTCGGGCCGTGGCCTCAGGCAGGGACAGCGGAACAGCCCCCGCAGCGCCCGCAGCGCCCGCCTGGAGCGGGAGGGACGTTTCCTGGGGGCACACGGCTGCCCATGGAGGGCCTGGGCGGGAGAAGCCGCGTGTCCCACCGGGGCTTGGCCCTGCAGGGAGGCAGACGAAGCACGGAGCGGCCCTGGGCTGCACGGCTCCGCTTGCTGCTCCTCACCCCAGGCCTCTCGAGGGACGGGCACTGAGAGCCCCTCTGCCACAGAATCTCTCCATCGGCCCTTTCTGTTCCCTGTCCCATCTTCTGTAGCTCCATCCCATATTCTCTTCCCAGTTGCAATTTCCATATTCCCTGTTGTGAGAGTCCGTCTGAGCCTCTCGTCTGTTTCTGCCCAACGACCCTCGCCTGAGGCCTGCGCTGGCCAGGGATGGGAGGAACGCCAAGGGACTGTTCCGCAGGTGATGCCCACCACTGTTGAGAATTGGTTAGAAAGCCATGGACACAACTGTGGATATGGCTCGGCTGAGGCCTTGTTGCAGGAGAGCAGCTCCTGCTAAGTAGTAGCTAAGCCTTGCTCTTAAGCAGATTTTGCTGAGCAGCAGTGTTTGCTTTTAAGAGACTTTTGCAAAAGCAATAGAGCTAGCATAATTTGCAGAGTTAGTCGGTAAGCAATACATATGCCCATTGTTCAATCAAGGCCTTAACTTCCAGGGAAGCACGTAGCAAGCGAGGTATAACCCTGGGACAGATACTATATAGCAATAAGTATAAGAATAAGGGAAGTAGGAGCAGTGGGATAGCACGTATGCTTTTTGGCTAGAAATTCAGTAGGCGTGATTATCTCACACTTGCAATAACCAATAATAAGAGAAGGCGTACATAGTAAAAACCACTAAGATTGTACTAATATGAATAATGCTGATTTATGCTATGTTGGGCTATAAAACTGTCTGATGCTCTCAATAAAGTTGGATTATGCTTTATCAATCACATTGATTGGCTGGCTGATCCCCTCGCCATTCCTCCGCAAGCGGCTCCACACCCCCGCATACCAGGACTGGTTTCTCATGACAACTAGTCACAGGGCGCTTACTCAACAAAGCTCCCACAGATGGAAGAACAATGGACTGGTCAGTATGGGCTGCCCTGCGTGTGTTCATAAAAATCCCTCAGGTGTGCGGGGAGGGGGAGCTCGCCCCAAATCCATCATGGGGGGCTCCGGGAGGGTTTTATTTTGCGGTTCAGGGGATGTTTGGATGTTGGAGGAGGCCAAAGCCGAGCCGGAAATGCCCCTGGTGGGATCATGGCGGCTCCCATGTGAGATCGCCCGGTATCGGCGAGGACGGGGCGATATTGGGTCTGGGTATCCCCGGCAGAGCCGGGGGAGAAGACGGGAGCCCCGAAGTGGGGAGAGCGCAGAGGGGCAATCCCAGAGCCGGGGGACTGCCGGCAGCCTGGAGGGGTGCAGGAGGTTGGTGCTGAGCGGGCTCCGGGCCCCGAGGCTGAAAGGGGCGCTGACTGCTCCAGCTGCCCTTGGGCAGCGCCACCATCAAACCCAACGCGCTCAGCCCTTCCTTCCCCCCCCAAACCAGGATTTCCCAAATTTTGGCACCAAGGAGGAAAAGGAGACCATGAGGACGAGGACGATGTCCCGAGAGCCGCAGGCAGGTGAGGAGAAAGTCAGTGCCCCTTTCCCCCTGTGTCCTGCTCCATCTCCCAGCCCAGTATGGCCCCGGCTGCAGCACAGCCTTGGGGGGATCTCCTTGCCCTTGCCTCTGGCACGGAGGCAAATCCCATCCTGTCCTTGTCCTTCCTCCCCCAGACAAGGAGCTGAGCACGGACAGCAGGGAGGACAAATCCCCGCGGCACAGCCTCGGGCAAGAGGCCGTTTGAGGCGGCTCCACGGTGCAGGAATGCAACGGGGAGGAAAAGCCCCGCAGATCCCGCAGCAGGAGGGGCTGCAAACGCGCAGCCCGGGGATCCCAGCAGGAAAGAGCCAGCCCGGGCCGGGGAGGCGGCCGGAGCTCGGAGCTGGGGCTGTGTGAGCAGCTTCACCATGGGGAGAAGCCCCACAAGTGCTCAGAATGTGGGAAGGGCTTCAGGTGGAGATGCCTCCTGCTCCAACACCGGAGAATCAACACAGGGGAACAGCCCTACGAGTGTGGAGAGTGTGGGAAGAGATTCAGGTGCTGCTCACACCTGACTGTGCACCAGAGGATCCACACCAGGGAGACGCCCTACGAGTGTGGGGAGTGTGGGAAGAGATTCAGCCACAGCTCAAGCCTGAATCTCCACCAGAGGATCCACACTGGGGAAAGGCCCTTCGAGTGTGATAAATGCAGGAAGAGGTTTCAGCGAAGGTCCAGACTCCTCAGGCACTATCGCAGTCACTGGGATGAGAGGCCCTTCTGCTGCTGCGACTGTGGGAAGGGATTCAAGCTCAACTCCACTCTCGTCAGGCACCGGCGCATCCACACTGGAGAGAGACCCTACAAGTGTCCCGAATGTGGGAAGAGCTTCTCCAGGAGCTCTCACTTGACCAAACACCAACAGAGTCTCCACTGAGAGAAGCCTCTGCGAGTGTCCTGAGTGCAGGAAGAGCTTTGTGCGCTGCTCCAGCTCCATCCCCATGGCAGGATCCGCGCTGGATGATCCCCAGTGACCTCCGGTGGGCAGAGTCCCCCTGAGCCCTGGTGCTGCTGATCCATGTTGGGAAGACACCTGGCTGGGGGCTGCACATCCTCCTGGCTCCTCGTCGTCTGGATTTTCTTTGCATTTCTCTTTGTCCTTCCCAACCACTCAAATCCAGAGTAAAAATAAAAATGTTGAACAAAGACGTGGTTGGGGACTTGGGGGGATCTTCCAGGAATGTGGAGGATGCTGTGTTCAAGGCACAGGTAGCTGGTCCCTATTTCAGAATGGGGCAGAGCAGATGTTTTTGGGACAGGAGCTCTCTGGGACTGTCAGGGACCTGCAGCTTGCAAGGTGCTCTGCTCTCCCTCAGCTCCTGTCTGAGAGATGCCAATCCCATCTCGGCACCTCGGGGCAGGGTGGCCCTGCAAGTGGCACTGCCTGTTCATGGGCAGACAACTGATGTCTGCCTGCAAAGGGGCACAGGTTTAGTCCTTGCACATTTGATAATATGCAAGCACATTTTTATTACCTGGGTCATTGCAGTATGTCCTGGTTCAGGGTAAGTTTGGGAGGAAACTCCAAAAGGGATCCTTCTAGAAAGCAGATTCAAGCCCATCCTCCTACTGCTTTAGGAAAAGATTTCCTTGGAGAAAAGTGAAAAAAACCCTGTTTATTTAAGCAGTGAAGTATTAACAAGCATAAAAAGTGAATAATATAAAACAATAAAACCTCTTGCTGTTCTGAAGAGATGGCAAATTCAGAAAGTCCTGTTTGTTGGTGTAGCTCAGCTCACTCAGTCTCTTATCTGTCCCTCTGGTGCTGAAATGCAGTGTCCCAGGCCCCAGTGGGTCACAGGTGTGAGCTCCCGGTGTTCTTCTGGGGTTTCAGTCCAGAGCAGGTTTGAGCAGTTCCAAGAAAAGGAAAAACCACAGTCCAGGGAACTTCACTGCCTCAGGTAGCTAAAAAAATACTGACTAAAAACAAAGGAGAGCTCCCTCTCACTGCCCGTCCATGCTGCAGACAACACAGTAAGGAGAAGGAAAGCTGAAGCTCTTATCTATATATTTTAAAAACAACTGCCTCAGACATTCCACTGCTTCTTCTTCTCCCCCCACTTCACTCTCAAATCTAGTTTTAAAGGTGCAAAAGTTATTTCTGGGCTAAACAGATGGATGGGGATACAATTCAGCATTATAAAGTCACCCCAGGACAAGATGTAAGCTGAGTTAAATGGTGTTAAGTGTTGCTCTTTTCCTAAGTTATGTTTAATATAACTTATAAGCTGAGTTAAATACTCTTAAGTGTTATTCCTGTGTTAAATTGTTATAGTCATAGGTTAAAAGTTAGGTTAAATACTGTTAAGTGCTGTTCTTTTGCTAAATTGTGAAGATCAATGTATAAGTTAAGGTTAAGGTATAAGTTAAATCCTGTAAGTTTGAGCTCTGTTGGGCTTTTTATGCCACGTTCCTTTTATCCTTGCACTCACTGTCCTTTTGTCACACCCACCTGAGCACACACACACGGACAGTTCTCAGTTCATTTCTGGTTTGATTGACTGGATTTTGTTTGGTTTTGTTGTTGCTTTGTTTCTTTGTTGTGCCTGAAGTGTCCAGTCAGGAGTAGGGTAACTTTTGCCAAGGAACTTTGCCGTGCTGTAGCTTAACATTAAATCTGTTTTTTGCTGATCCCGTGCTGGGGATTTTTTAAATGCTCTCAGCCCCTGGCTCATAACAGGGTGAAGGAGCCCTGGCCCAGGCTCTGGCCCTGGGACACGGGGATGCTGCCGGGGGGTCCCTGTCCCCCTGTGCCACCCCAGGGCCCGACCCCTGGTCCCCGTGTCAGGGCTCTGGGGTCGATCTCATGGAACATCCTCTGGGGGAGGCTGCGGCATGGGGGGGGGGGGGACCTGGGGGGACAGGGGACCCCCCCTGTGCACAAGCAGCTTTGGACTGTGAGGGGGGAACAGGGCAGAGTGACCTCCCCAGTGACCTCACACAGCCCTGTGATGTCACACAGCTCTGTGATGTCACACAGCACCCTATGATGTCACACAGCACACTATGATGTCACACAGCCCCTGTGAATGCACACAGCACCCTACTGATGTCACAAATCAATTGTGATGTCACACAACGCCTGTGATGTCACACAGCACCCTATGATGTCACACAGCACCCTATGATGTCACACGGCCCTGTGATATGCACACAAATCCTTGTGATGTCAAGCACCCTATGATGTCACACCACACCCTATGATGTCACACAGCCCCTGTGATGTCACACAGCACCCTATGATGTCACACAGCCCTGTGATATTGCACAATCCCCCAGTGATGTCACACAGCCCCCAGTGGTGTCACACGGCCACATGTGCTGTCACACAGCCCTGTGATGTCACACAGCCCCTGTGATGTCATATAGCCCCTGTGATGTCACACAGCCTCTGTAATCTGTGAGGTCACAGTCATTGCTGTGATGTCACACAATCTGCCCTGGGATGTCACATGGCCATTCTGTGATGTCACATCCTGCTCCAGGATGTCACAGCCCCTCTCTGATGTCACATAGCCACCCTGGGATGGCAGAACACACTCTCTGATGCCACAGCCTTCTCTGGGACATCACACAGCTGCTCTGTAGTGTCACAGTCTGCTGTCTGATATCACAGAGCCACCCTCTATGATGGCACAGTCTCCTCTGTGACCTCACTGCCCTCTCTATGGTGTCACACAACCATCCAGCGCTGTCACAGCCCACTCAGCAATATCACAGGCTGTTCTGTGATGTCACAGCCCAATCTGTGACCTCACACAACCCACCCTGTGCTGTCACACAGCCCCTTTCTGACATCACAGCTGCTCTCTGGCTCCATGACACAGCCACAGAGGTGCTGCTGTGCCACAGACCTCTCTGGGACATGACACAGACCCTGCCAGTGCTGAGCACCTGTGAGCTCTGCCTGTGCCCTGCTCATGTCCCTGCCATGCCCTGGCAGTGCCCCAGCCCTGCTGGGCTGTCACAGGAGCTGCTCCTGGGCAGAGCTGTCTCTCTGCAGCGCTGCCCTTGCCAGGAGCTGCCTCTGTGCTGGAGCCTGGCCCAGCTCAGCAGCACAGGCACAGCAAAAGGACTTGAATCACCTTCTGGGGGCTTTGGTGCTGTTGGCATCAGACTCAGTTTCTCAGAATGTGCTCAAAAAACTTCTCAAGAGCTCCAAGTGAGATTGAAGCACTGAAATTTCTCATATTTAACTAGATCCCAGTGAGGACTGAGAAAGTGTCCCCAGGTGCCAGTTAGAGCAGAACACTGGAGGCATTGATGGCAGGTGGGGACAAAGCAGGGAAAGGTGTCTCTGGTGCTGAGCACAGCTGGATGTGTTTCAGGAATGCAAAGAGCCAAGGCCTGAGCCCCAGCCCCTGGCAAGGCAGATCCTGTCCTTCCCTCATTGCTCAGGGCTCTTCCCAGGGCTCTTGGCTCTGGGGATGTGCAATGCCAGGGCAGGACCATGGGGCAGCCCCTGCCAGGCTGCTGAGCAGGGACAAGGAGGCAATGAGGCCCCAGCACAGCAAGGCTCACTTGTCCCCTGCTGGCCTCAGGCCCAGGGCCAGCAGCCATGGCCCAAGTGCTGCAGCAGTTGGCTCTGGCAGGGCCTTTCAGCTTCTGCCCATCCCTGTGCTCTCTGCAGCCCAGGCTGTCCTACGGTGTCCATGCCCTGCACCTCTGTCCCTGCAGGCTGTCCCATCCCTCGGCTGCCCCACCTCGCTGGCCCTTCCTTTGCTGACAGCTCTGCCTCCTGCTGCCTCTGCCTGGCCACACAAAACTTGGGCTGCTCCAGACTCCTTCTGGGCCATGTGCTGCACCACAGTCCTGCCCTGGCAGAGAAATTCCTTTCTCCTTGTGTCCAGTCTGGGCCTCCACAGCTGCCCTTGGTGCCAATATTTCTTTTTCAGGCTGTTTTATGCAATGAAGAAAAGCTCCACCATCTGTGGAACCTCTCTTCAATCCCTCTCAGGCTACTCCTGTTCTGTCCTCAGTCTCCACTGAGCCCAGGGCCCTCAGCCTCTGCCTGATGATGATGTGATGAGGCCTCCAAACACAGTCTTGGGAGATTTTTGGGTCGTCTCCAAGGTCTTTGTAAGTGGAAACATAGTGGTCAAAGTCGATGAAAAATGGAGTGTTATTCTCTCCCAGAACTTGCAGTGACCGAACAAGGGTCCATATCATTAAACTAGATCAGGGTGGATCTACATTTGTTAGAAAGAGAAAATATTTTACAATGACAGTGGCACAAAACTGCAAGTGCTTTTCCAGAGAAGTGGATGCCCCATGCCAGGAATGCTCCAAGAGCAGGAGCTTTGTGCAACCTGACATGGTGAAACCCCTGCCCTCCCCAAGGATGGAATTCCTCTTGTGTGGGTTCTCTCATGTGCTGGGTGGCCTCACAGCACTTGTGGCCAGGCAGACGAATCCTCGTGGAGCAGCCAATAGATGTCTGTTGCCGTCTGGGGAGATCTCGGGAGTCTCCTCTGAGAAAGTCACTTTTATAGTCCTTTCCCAAAGTGAGTGGCTTCTGGCCAAAAGGTGGGAAGATTTATGGACTATTGTACGTGGAACTCGTTACCCTGAAGAACAGGTGGAAACAGGACGTTTCAAGGCACACCAAACCATCTTTGTTGTTATGAACACACACAGGCCAGCCCATACCGGACCAGTCCATTGTTCTTCCATCTGTGGGAGCTTTGTTGAGTTAGCGCCCCGTGACTAGTTGTCATGAGAAACCAGTCCTGGTAGGCATCACCTGCGGAACAGTCACTTGGCGTCCCTCCCATCCCTGGCCAGCGCAGGCCTCAGGCGAGGGTCGCTGGGCAGAAACAGACGAGAGGCTCAGACGGACTCTCACAGTCAGATAAGTGTATAAGTGGAAGATCTTTGTACCAAGTTACTGCTGGGTGAAGCTCCAAAGCTGGGATATGGTTTAAAGGCATTGAGAGAAATAGAATCTTCAGTATGGAGGCAAGTGAAAGCAAAGAGGTTCCTAAACGTAGTCCTTTGGGATATGTTTTGGCATATTGGAAAGAGCTGGTGGACCATAAGGATACAGAAACTAAAAGAGAGCTTATTAAGTTGTACACACAGTGGTGGCCACTTTATAAACTTGAGGAGGGGGTGGAGTGGCCCCCATCAGGGACATTGGACTATGACACTTTGGTACAGCTGATGCTTTTCCTTAGGCATGAGCAGAAGTGACATGAAGTTACTTATGCTGACATGTTTTTCACCATTAGGAATCACCCTGAGTGGCAAAGGGCTTGTGGAATTAGACCACCCTCTACCCTTTAGTGTTGGCTCTTGAAAAAGATAATAAAGCTAATAAGAAAAAACCCAGGAGGTGTTGCAGCACATGCTCAATAAATCAAAGGTGTACACATCCTGCCAAGGTGCATTGTATGGAGACTCAGGAAGAGGAGACAGAGGAAGTGCTCAGACCACCCCCTAAAAGACAAGGAAGAGAGAGGGTGGTAGGGGAAGTAGATTTGGAATTGTCATCAACTTCAGGTTTTACCTCTGCTTCATCCCCTGCTTCATCCTCACTTGAGAGAACAGTAATTAATATGGGAGTCCCCTCCCAATTCCTGAGTCACAAGAGCCAACCCAACAGTATCCACCCTATTTTATGTTATGCTATTTTATGTTTATGTTATTAAACAGAATTCCTCTCAAACTGCTTCTGAATATCTAGACCAGTTGCGAGGAGGAATGTGTCAACACACCACTCTGGATCCTGAATTTGATAAGAGAATACAACAATTGGAAAACTTGTTTTTAGGGCAATCTACAGGTGACATCAAGTGAAAGCTCCAGAAGATGCGGGGCCCAGCAAGTCAGAACTTGGAGACTTTGCTAGATGAGGCCTGGAGAGTTTTCAGCTATTGAGAAGAGGGGTGTAAACCAGAGACAAAAAAAAAACCCCAAAAACCTACTAGCAATAATAAAGGAAAATGTAAAAGGACTACTGGTTGACCTGAAAAAGCATATTTTTCTAAACCATAAAAGTATGAAGTGAGAAAAGACTGGGGAATTCACCGATTTTTGCATATCCCTAAAGCTCCATCTGCACTTTTAGGCAGGGATCTGCTAGAGTAGCTGGAAGCAAAAATAATATTTAAAAATGGGGAAATTAGTTTGGAGGTAAAAGATCAACAATATATGGAATTGTTAAGTTGAAAATGAAGAAGAAATTATTAAAAAAAAAAAAAAAATAAATAAATAAAAGATCAGGTGTTCTCTGAAGCCTGGGCCTCTAATATAGCAGGGAAAGCAAAGAATGCTCTACCAGTACAAATCTGGCTTAAAGAAGGAGAACAATCAGTAAGGGTCAAACAATATCCCTTAAAAAGGGAAGACAGAGAAGGAATTAACCCAATCGTTGAAAACTTTTTGCAAATAGGACTATTGAAAGAGTGCCAGTGCCCCTAAAAAAAGCCTGATTAATCATACAGGTTAGTACAAGATTTAAGAGCTGTTAATAAGATAACTGAAGATTTATGCCCAGTGTTGCTAACCCCTACACCTTGTTAACTTTTCTAACACCTGAACTAACCTGGTTTACTGTTTTAGATTTGAAGGATGTTTTCTTTTGCCTCCCTCTCCATAAAGCCAGCCAGATAATTTTTGCATTTGAATGGGGAGAATCCCAAAACTGGACGTAAAACTCAGCTCACATGGTGTGTACTGTCCCAAGGCTTCAAGAACTCCCCTACTATATTTGGAGAACAGCTGGCAAAAGATTTGGAGTTTTGGGAACCTCCACCAGGAGAAGGACAGCTGCTTCAGTACGTGGATGAACTCTTAACAGCCACCCGGACCCAGGAGGCATGTGTGGATTGGATGGTGAGCCTCCTAAACTTTTTGGGCCTGCAGGGGTACCGGGTATCCCAAAAGAAAGCCCAGATGGTGAAACAAACAGTGATTTACCTGGACTATGAAGTAATTGCTGGACAAAGGACCTTAGGGCAAGACCATAAGGAAGCAATATGCCAAACCCCAAAACCCTCGACAGCGAAAGAACTGAGAACCTTTCTAGGCATGACAGGGTGGTGCAGACTGTGGATTTATAATTATGGATTGTTCATTAAACCCCTATATGCCTTAATTACGGAAGGGAGCAGGGATATTCAGTGGACAACAGAAGCAACACGAGCCTTCAACCACCTGAAAAAGGCTCTTATGTCAGCTCCAGCCCTGGGACTTCCAGATGTGAGTAAACCATTCTTTCTGTTTTCTCACTAAAAACAAGGGATTGCTCTGGGAGTACTAGCACAGAACCTGGGGCTGTACCAGAGGGCAGTCGCCTCCCTCTCCAAACAGCTGGACACGGCAGCCAAGGGGTGGCCAGGGTGCCTCAGAGCTGTTGCAGCAGTAGCAGTGAACATCCAAGAGGCACACAAATTCACCCTAGGCCAGAAGATGACTGTGCTAGTATCCCACACAGTGTCTGCAGTCCTGGAGGCAAAAGGGGGACACTGGCTTTCCCCACAAAGATTTCTAAAGTACCAGGCCATACTGGTAGAACAAGATGATGTTGAAATTGTGGTAACTAACATTGTGAACCCAGCTTCTTTCCTCAGCAGGAGCATGGGAGAACCAGTGATCCACGACTGCCTGGAGACCATTGAAGCCACCTACTGCAGTCACCTGGATCTGAAGGACACCCCTCTGGAGGAGGCTGAGAGCTGGTTCACTGATGGGAGCAGCTGTATCATCAGTGGAAAAAGACATGCTGGGTCTGCAGTTACCACAAGCAGAGAGGTAATAGAGTCTGGACCATTGCCAACAAACACCTCTGCACAAAAAGCTGAAATAATCGCCTTAACCCAGGCCTTAGAGCTGGCAAAAGGAAACCAACATTTATACAGACTCAAGGTATGCATTTGGAGTAGTACATGCACACAGAGAAATTTAGAAAGAGGACTGCTGAACTCACAAGGATAAAATATTAAACATGCCCAAGAAATACTGAAACTATTAGATGTTGTTTAGTTACCTGAAAAGGTAGCTATTATGCACATCAGGGCACACCAAAAAGTGAGCTCAGAATTGGAAGAAAGAAATATGCTGGCGGACAGAGAGGCAAAAGACGCAGCCAAAGGTGAGGTACCCAATGAAATAGTCGAGGCAGCATTAATTCCAGATGGAAAGATCTCTATTGAAGGTAAGCCAGTATATAACAAAAAGGATAAAAAACTTATTAAGGAAGAAGAAGCAACTTATAACCAGGAAGGCTGGGCTGTAACCAAAGAAGGAAAAGTTGTAGTACCTTCTTACTTGTTGTGCTCACTAGTGCTAAAAGAACATGAAAAAACACATTGGGGAATGGATGCTGTGTACAATTATTTAAAGGATAGAATTCTGGCTAGAAAATTACAAGGCACAGTTACACAAGTAACTCGTCAGTGTAGTCTTTGCCTCCGAAATAATCTTGAAAACATTCCAAAGCCTAAAGTTGGACAAATTGGGAAGGGCTGTGGACCTGGGCAGCAATGGCAAATTGATTTTACGGAATTGCCCAGGAAAGGGGGGTATTGTTACCTATTAGTGTTAACAAATACCTTTTCAGGATGGCCAGAAGCCTTCCCTACCCTGACAGCTAAGGCATGAGAGGTGACCAAGGCATTGTTACAAGAAATAATACCACGTTTTGGAGTCCCAGCCGCTTTATCTTCTGATAGAGGGTCACATTTTATCTCCAAAATTGTACAGCAAATTATTTACCACTTGGGAATAGATTGGGAATTGCATACCCCATATCACCCTCAATCCAGTGGCCAAGTAGAGAAAATGAACCATATGATCAAACAACAAATTGTTAGGCTGGGGCAAGAGGCAAATTTGCCTTGGCCCCAGGCTCTTCCACTGGCATTAGTACAGATTAGAACAAAACCAAGAACAAAAGGGAAATTAAGCCCTTTTGAAATATTGTATGGGAGACCATATGCAGTCCAAGAAGGAATAACACCCATTCAAGTAGAGGAACAAACTCTACACAAATAAATGATGGCCCTAAATAAACAACTTAGAAAAATTGAAAAATATGTGGCTGGAGCCCAAAGCGGAGAATTAGATGGACCAGTACATGATGTACAACCTGGGGATTATGTATATGTTAAGTCTTTTGCAGAGAAGACTTTAGAACCACAGTGGGAAGGACCATTCCAGGTACTCCTCACCACCTTCACAGCAGTCAAGATCAAGGAACAGAAGGCGTGGATCCATCACTCCTGAGTGAAGAAGGCTCCTGAAAAAATTTGGAAAATTGCACCAGACAATGAAGACCTGAAGCTGAAATTCACCAAGAACAGCGAGTAATGGACTTATAGCTATCATAGACATAATGCAAATGGTTGTGACCCTTGTGGTCATTGCCACGACTATAATAAGAGTCAAAGCAACACCACACCAGTACAATGTTACTGGAATTTATCAGGAAAGAGTACTAATCCCTAATCTTGTAGTGCTTTGAGCAGAATGTTAAAGGATCACAAATGCAAGTATGTGGGAAGGAAGGAATGTTTGAGAATGTGAATGTACATTCATACAAGATGGGTTCCATGAGGCTCACCATCCACCCATGGAACTCATCCAAGTTGGTCCTGGATGCTGTGACAAATGTTTGACCACGTGTCCTGAATTTAGACTTCAAATTGAAGGATGCGCAGCAAAACAGTTTAATTTGGATGACAAAGACACTTGCCTGGACACGGACCAAAGCATTTGCCACTTTGAAATGCATCTAACCAACCAGACAACTTCACATGTGTATATAGGACAAGGTTGTGTCTGTCTCAAAACAGCATGTCCCACCATAATAATAGACAATCAAATAATGGATGAGACTCAGTTCAATTTATGTGTTTGCAATTTTGCTAAAATCAAAGGATGCAACTTTTCCTATCAGGCACCTGTAAGAAATATTGCCTGCACATATAGGTGCAGGGGTGCGGAGCCACTCGTGGAGGAATAGCGAGGGGATCAGCCAGCCAATGTGATTGATAAAGCATAATCCAACTTTATTGAGAGCATCAGACAGTTTTATAGCCCAACATAGCATAAATCAGCATTATTCATATTAGTACAATCTTACTGGTTTTTACTATGTACACCTTCTCTTATTATTGGTTATTGCAAGTGTGAGATAATCACGCCTACTGAATTTCTAGCCAAAAAGCATACGTGCTATTCTGCTGCTCCTACTTCCCTTATTCTTATTCTTATTGCTATATAGTATCCATCCCAGGGTTATACCTCGCTTGCTATGTGTGAAAGTTAAGGCCTTGATTGAACAATGGGCATATGTATTACTTATCGACTAACTCTGCAAATTATGCTAGCTGCATTGCTTTTGCACAAGTCTCTTAAAAGCAAACACTGCTGCTCAGCAAAATCTGCTTAAGAGCAAGGCCTAGCTATTACTTAGCAGGAGCTGCTCTCCTGCAACAAGGCCTCAGCCGAGCCATATCCACAGAGGTGTCCATGGCTTTCTAACCAATTCTCAACAACATTCCTTCTAAAACATGCCTAATTAGTAGTATTCTCTGTTGTTTATCAAATCCCAATTATTACTTGAGACTGTGCCTCTTTTTAAACAAGTCTCAATGCTCCATTTCCCAGCACAAAGTGTCACAACAACTCTTACACAGAATCATAACACACCAAGTGCTCACACTGCAATGATTGCAGTGACTGACACAAATGCATTTCACAGCAGCCTCCAGTTTGGCAGCCATGGAGCCAATCTCACCAAGAAGAATTTTCTTCTTTCTGCCACTCTTCTACTGCTCTTGCCATCGAGGTGATTCCTGACTGTTGGACTTCAAACTCATCACTGACAGAAGTGCAGCATTCCTGTTCCATGGTAGCCCAGGCTCCTCCTTGGCCAGCAAGCAGATAATCCAAAACCATGCGGTTCTGTGGAGCCCCATTTGTGTTTGTTGGAGCTCATAGGATGTGCTATTGGATATTTTCACAGAATCATTTTCTACTTCTTGCAACTCATTAATGTAAACTCCACAGGATGAGGCAGTGCACATGGGGCTCAGGGTGAACCAGAGTCTTTGGCTGTCTGAGACCAAAGGCACTCTTTAGGGGAAAAATGTTCTCTCAGCCCTGACTCTTCCTCACGGTTGTTGCTGAAGTACCCTCAAGGGAGGCACCAACATTGCCTGGAAACAGCACCCAAACCATCCTTTAGGAAGCCATTTACAGGCATTGTTTCTGCACATCCAGCAGGTCCCATTCCCAGTACCAAATGTCTGATTTCCCATTTCCCACTGTGGGCTGCTGATGGATCCAGGGCTCCTCCCTGTGCTCCTGTTGTGTCCCCAGTGCCTTTGGGCCAGAGGAGTTTCACAGTGCCCCTGCAGCTGGGAGTGCTGGAACACTGGCCCTGACCAGCTCCAGCACCCCGAGTTCTATGGACATTGGAGTGATGGTAAAGCACAGAAATCCTTTCACATTGTGGCCTCTAACAGGATTCAGTTTCTACTGAAGGGAAATTTTAGTGAATCCTGTAAAACTGATAACTGTATTCCTTTGTTCCACAGCACACTTTTCTGTGACTGTCCCTGTACTGAATCTGAATCAGAGCCCACTGACAGAGGTGTGCCACCCCACAGGGAACCCCACTCCTTCCAACATCAGTTTTGAACATACCCAGCAATTAGCTACATTGAGTATTTTGGCTACTTCACTTTTTAAATTTTCATAATAATTTCATGACTAATCCTTGCTGAAACTCTAGAGGCATTTCTGGTGAACAAGATTCTGGCTGACTCTCAAGGTACAACTTACAGACATAAGCAGTACTTCAGGGACAAGGTTACTCATTCTTTTTCCTCAGTCTCATCCAGGTTAGGAGCAATAATTCCATTGTCCATGGAACTGGTGCCTTTTTAATTCCAGAATAATGTCCCCCAGGTTCTTTGCTGTTCAGCTTTCCTGCGCTGTCTGTGGCTGACAAGGCTTGGTGGGTCCTTTCCCCTCTGGCTGGAGAGGTGCCTGGTCCCAGTCCCTGAGGGCACCCAGGCTCCTGGTTGGAATTCCTGTGGAAGTCCCTCAGTGTCACATCAGCCTTCACATGGAGCCCCATGGATCAGGGCATTTCCCAAAGAGATGTTGGGGCAAACAGGGAGATTTGGTCTGGCAGGATCTGTAATACAATATCCCATAACATCCACTTGTTCTCACACAGACACTTGGCTGCAGGGACATATTCCCACTGCTCCTGGCCAGGTTTCAGGTTCAAACAGTGCTGTCTTTGCCCAGAGCTGTTCATTCAGCCAGCCTGGCAGGGCCATTTGGCTTCTGCACCCACATTTTCCCTCCATTATTAAGGCTCCTGGATCCAAACACTTCATCTCCAAACAGTGGTGATTTGAGGTGGGTCTCCTTTTCTCACTACTGTTTTCAAAACATAAATATTAATAATTGTGTCATAGGGCTAAATAATCCAATCTTGTTCACTATTGTTTAAATGGATTACTTTGATTTCTCCTTGACAATCTGCATAAGTTACTTTTCCTGTGACATGAACACTTTGCAAGGCCAAGCTCCAGGGAGCAGCTCCCCAACCAAACTGTCCTGGAGGAATTAGAATTCCTCTTTCTGCATTGAGAACTCTCATTTGCTTCTGATTCATCCTAATGAATTGCACTGCATCCAAGTCCACCTCTGCAGCCTCTGGGGGGCCCTGTCAGGGGCCATCACACCCAGAACAATTTCCCAGCAAGTCCAAATCGCACTGGCCATGGCTGCATTTGCAAACTGGTGCAGCCATGCACACCCAGGGGCTTTCCATTTCCCTGTGGGCCCATTGTAAGGGTATGGAGTACATCTGGGAGATGGGTTTTCCATCACGACAAGCTCTCATCTCTTCATTTTTTCAACTGTTCTTTTAACAAACATTCATCTGTTCAACCAATCCTGCCGTTTGTGGATAGTCTGGTATTGCAGGACCCTGGGGCACCAGGGAAGGAGCAGCATCATCCCAGGAATGCTGTGAGAGATTCCCCAGAGCGGCCCCACCTGGGGCCCGGGCAAGGGATGGATTCAGGCAGGCAAATACATCCAGGGGCTGCCTGGGCTATGGCAGTGAGGCCCAGCCCTGTTTCATATCTTTCTGCTCTTCATTTCTATTTAGTCCTTTGTATTTATCCTCATGACCCTCACAATGGGATTAGATTTCACTTTCTTACAAGACAAAACCTTAGTTATTTTATTTCCACTAAACAACCATGTGTATTACCAGCTTAAATGACTTCTCTCTGACTTACTCTGCATCTTGCTCCTTTACAGCAAGATGCATCAAGCACCTCTGTTAAAGTACAGATGCCTCCCTGGAAAGAGGACAATCTTGCTATTTTCTGAAGAATCTTAACTTTGATGATGCACCAAATTTTACAAATCCAAGAGGAAAAAAGCCTACAGATCAGTTTTACAATTTCAAAAGCTGATTCCTCAACTCTTGCACACCAGTTTCCTTATTGGCAACGTTCAGCAGTGATACCAAACAAGCACAGAAAACAAATGGGAGAAGAAATGCAGACAGCCAGCAGGGGACCACCTACCAAAATACTGGGAAGAAACAGCACCCAGCAACAATTTCACTACAAGATGGACTGATCTTGTAGTCAGCTTCAAAGCAATACATGGACTTGCTTACTTTCAAAGCCTGTCCAATTTTCAATTAAAAATAGAAAAATAACTCCTCTCCACATGCATCATTACTGTCAAGCCTTGTCTATGTCTTCAGCTTTTCTTATTTGACTTACAGGATAATGAAATGTATTGAGATGGGATTTCAAGGCAGGTGCTGGACAAGGTATGGGAAGTATGTGCTGTTTAAGAATCCTCAATATCAGCAGACAATTTGCTCAAGTTGAATTCTTTTTTTTCCAAGCAAAAGAACCACCTAGTGTTTTTATCTTCCTTGGTGTTTCCAAGGAAAACACTATTAGCTCTCTAGGCATACAGTTCCTGGCTATTGGAATATATGCACTTAGGAAACAATGTAATTTTAAGAACAATCTGCTGAAGCAGTATTTCATTTTTTAAGATATTTTATTTAACTACTTGCTTTAAGAAGGAAAAGTGTTTCAAATGACAGTTTTGCCCTCCTTTATCCTTATTCAACAGCATGGATCTTTCAGTGCATGGGCAAATGGTTAAACTGAATGTGGCACATGTTTGCTGTTACTGCTGAATATATCTTCTGCTGTACTGCCAATTTTCAGAGAAAAAGTTAGAATCAAAAGATGTTAAGAAAAATAACAAACATTATTTCTTCTTGACTCCCTGAGCACTCAGGTTACTCTTCATCTCATCTATTATTCCTCAGTCTAAGAACAGAAAAAGCCTAGTCCTGTTACATCTAATTCAACTGCAAGTACCATTTTTACCCAAATAATTTTCACCATTTTCACCCCTTACACCCTTTCAGTTGTGACATTTTATTAACTTCTTGGTTTTGTTTATTTGTTTCCCTGCAGCCATAGGTAACAAATGTTAGTTCATGTGAAATATAAATCAGACAGAAACACTACATCACCTGTGGGGATTCTGGGTTTCTTTTCCTTTTCTGGATAGTTATCAAAGTTAACAGAAATTTCCTTACTTCTCACACACAAAAACCAGCACGAGCTTCCCAAAATGCAGTTTTGGAAAAGGCATGCATGTTGGACCATAATTACATGTAGATCAGTGGAATAGCTTCAGTAAAGGGGAAAATTAAAGGAGACTACCTAACCAATAGGTCAGCAAAAGGTGAGCATTAATGGATCAATAGATCAATTTAAGTGCCAAGTGTCCAGAGTAGCTTTCAAGGGTGATAATGGATTTTAGCATCACAGATTTTAATTGTGCACTATAACAGTGCTGTTTGAGCCATTATATGACTGAATTATTATGATTTCTGTATCAGCTTGGATGTAAAACTTGACTCTGGACTGAATTGTGTCACTTAAGGGAATTCAGAAGGAAATGATTTTATACATTCAACGAAATTAAATGTATTCTGCATTCCTGGTGTCACCATTTGCCAACCTAAAACAAATTGTGCACCAAGCTTGCTGTAAAAAACCCATGCACTGGTATAACCCGTGCTGGTATCTTCCAGAGAAGGAGAATCAGGGAGGTCTAGATCCATGTGTTCAGTAAGAGAGAGCAGAGAACAAATGAACCAAGGAAATAAATAAGGAGAGAGAGAGGCAGGCTGAAATAAACACTTTTGCATTGCTGGAGTTATGCCTCCACAAATCCATATGCAGACATAGTAATTCTATGAACAAATCCCAACTTCTCCCTGCCCCTCCCAAGTGAATGACTAGATCTAAAGTTTAGAACAATAAGACAAAAATCTCCCAAGGCTTAGTGGCTTCATCTGTCATATGGTGACTATACCCCTGATGCACAAAGTTCCTTAATCAATACTTACTTCTCATATTTCTTTTTAAAATTAGAATGCAAGCACCATATCCATAATGCAATATTTCTGAAGCCCAAGACCTAAGACTCTCATCCCAATTAAAATGCAGCAAGCAGATTGGTTTTAACACTCAGTGGCATTCTTTTTCTGGACTCATTCCTTCACAGACCACACAGTTATCAATAATCCATGCACAGAGCAATTAGGCCTTTTTCTTGTTTTATGGGTTACAGACTATGCCTGTGCAAGTGTCATAAAATATTCTAAAGCACTACAATGCAACAGAACACATTTAAATCCCTACATTAAGAGGAATTGAATAATTTTGATATTTAATTGCTCTTCTTCTGTCATATGGTTACAGTCTTTTGAGTGAATCACACAATTTCTGAGTCCAGACCAAAGAATGACTGCTATCCAAAGTCATTTTAGGAAGGGGCATTTTTAGCACCTGCAAATGATTAAATGTGATGATGAAATAGGACATGGACAACTTTGAGGACCTGCAATTTTCACACAACAAATCAGAACTGAAACAACAGAAAGTGACCTCCACACTTTTTATGGTAGAGAAGCAATGGTTTTGACATATTTTGAAAGACTGATTTCATGTGCTTACAGGATCCTGTGAATGACAAGGGACAAGTTGGGCAACTGAAACCAGAGAGAAAACTCTGCTTCAGTGGCCTCACACCAAGACTCACATGGTTCTATTCTGTGCAGAACTTGGAATAAAACTGAGGCAGAGGGAAAGCTACAGAACAGAGATGCACACTTGGCTTTGCCTTTATTATTTAAAGCTAAAATTTCTACAGTGCTTTCTCAGCTCTTGCAGAAATGCTCTTTATAACCTTTAAACATGGACCAGGTCACAAGGAATTATGCAGTAGCTGTAGAGATGCTTTAGGAGACTTTGCAGCAACAACTGAAACTTTGCCCTCCTCTATGCAGAAAAGATTCAATATAGCCTGGGGAATTATATCCAAGGACAGAAATAGAGTGAGAAAATCTTTCTTAATCATTTTCCAAAATAAATTTAGACTGTGAAAGACTGGGAAGAATATTAATCTGTTTGATTCATACACACTCTTTTTTAAGACAAATTAATTATGCAGCAGAAGCATTTAGCATAAAAATACAAGCTTTGAAATGTGAGTGTTAAGTGTAGTACAGGGAAATAAAACTGATAGAAGGAGACTGAAGGAGGCTAATTAGAAAATGCGTGGAAGAGCATAACCATTTGACAACATAAAACATTATGGACCATGTATTGTTTTTATCACCAAGAATTCCCCAAATAAAAGGCATGGAGAAAACCATAATTCAGAAGTGGGAAAACAGAGGGACTGTAAAAGTGAAATGGAGTTCTGACAAATGATACTGTATAGAATATGGATTCACAGACCAACAAAACAAAACACCCCAGCAGCAGCAAACTAGAATACTGTATATTCCAGCTGAACCACAGGTGTTTCTGCATATTCATCTTGTAAACTGGCACACTTACTTGCCAAGGCTGCTGAACTACTTCTTTTACATCTCAAACCATAAAACCCCCCAGTCCTTTCACAGGAATCACTTAATCAAATGAAGACAGACCAAAAAACATTATTTTCATGGTTCACAATAGTATCAAGTTACATGCCTAAGAGACACCATTTTAAATCATAAATAATGAGCTAGCAAGTGTATAAAACTGGTACTTGAAGAAATGATAAAAAGACAGGAAACTAATAAAAATGCAGATAGTCCAGAACATACCTAATTTCCCCAATTTTAGAATAGAATAAGCTTGTATTATTAAAGCAAAAATGATTTCTATCAAAAACTATGTTTCCCAGAATTGAATACCACTTGTGGTGGCTGCTTGTGATCTCTGTATATGTTTTAGGAGTTCAGTTGGCATTAGCCTGTTATTCTAAATACAAGCAGGGAAGAACTATAGTTCCTAATGCTATGCAGTTCTGTAATTTAATTAGAAACCTTTCGTCTTTCAGTATTTTAAATAAAAGCTAGGAAAAAACCTCTGTTTTGACACCAACACTCCTTAGTAGCAGCATTTCTCAGCACACAATCTGAAAAGGTCAACCTGCCAGACAACAATACAGAAAGTAAAAGTTAAAGTGAGGGCAAGGAAAATCATCTTCAGATGAAACTGCTCTTGTGCAAAAAGAAAGTGATATTTAGATTCAGCCTGTGAACACATTCCTCAGTTATGAGAGAAAACATAATTCTTAAAATTCTGTTCACTACATTAGGGAGAGAAAATCAACTACAAATTAGATGTTAGCTTGGTTAGTACTCAGATACCATAATTATTACCACAATATTAGGATAACACTCCAATGAACACATTCCAGAAATGCATTTTAATTCATTTACTAGTGTCAGCCATGCTATGCTTTGATTTTATCAATGTATCCTTCTGCAAAAAGGTTAAATTATGTTTTCAACATCATGTAAAATCAGCTCTGACTCACAGCTCACCACAGATTTTAATCAGGAGGCAAAGACCCAGTTTTCCTTTCAGAACTTCTCACATGTCTATGACCTTTCTGTGGGCAGCTTCAGAAAATGCTGGAAAAGCCATTCCAAAGAACAGTACCAAGGAAATCACACAGCACTAGACTTTTTCCTGGCATGAGATTCTTAATATATTATGAGAAATAACACAGAAGCAATTTCTGTCCACAGAACAGATTTAATAGGTTTTTGTTTCAAGAACAATAAGAGGATGCTTAAAATTTCTTGTGCCAAAAGCTACATTAGGTTCTCAACTTTGAGCAATCAATATCCCCACAATCTAAACTGTGGAATGACTATTTCCCCAAAGAGAAACTTTTTGGGATTTGCAACTCATCTCAAAACCTCAGGAAAACAAAATCAGCAGAATTTCCCTAATTCTATGGAACACAATTTCATTGTGTTCTATTACCCTTCAAATACTCATGAAAACAGACTTGTTTTCACTAGAACAGCTGTGACTGAAAATCTGGGGTGAAACCTCTAAGAAATGGCAATATACATGAATGTTCCTTTCCACAGCAGCCACAAGCAAACAAGGAGTGGCACTTGTTGGCACAGCCTCTTGTCCACATACAGGAGAGTGGCCAAGGCAGTGCCAGCCGTCTCAGAGATGGGCAAGGACAAGAAAGGGTTTGAAGCTGTGCCAAGAGAGGTGTACACTGGACATTAGGAAGAACTGCTGCCCAGAAAGGGGCATGAGATATGGGAATGGTGTGCCCCAGGGGCACTGGTGCAGTCACCGTTGCAGTAGGTGTTCAAGGTAAGCCTGGCCATAGCACTCCAGGCTCAGATCTGCTTGCCATGGTAACCATGGATCACAGGCTGGAGTTGATCTCCCAGAACTCTTCCAAGCCAGTGCTTGGATTCTGTGACATCACAGCCTCTGGGGCAGCATGGTGCCTGGCAACTGTCCCCAGCCACCGCCGTGCCCCACAGCCTGGGCACACCTTGGCAAGGACAGACGTCCGAGCGGGTGTGCTGGTGGCAGCTTGCACAGAGCACCATGGCCGACCCTGTCCCATGGCTCGTCAACTTTTACCTGCTGCTGCTCCTGGGCCATCGTCCCGACCCAACCATCCATCCTGGGTCGGGCACGGGCCTGTATGTGCAGGAGCCGGAGCAGCAGAACAGGGACCCTGAGCCGACCACCCCCTGCATGGATATGTCGTGGCAGTCCTGGACATGCCTGCTGGTGCAGCTGCTGGCCACAGGCACTGTCCTGGGATGGCGCCGCTACCGAGGGCGCTGGAGAGGCTGGAGAAGGGTGAGGGATGGGGGGTCAGGCAGGAAGGATGGGCTTGGACCTCTTGGGCAGCCCTTTGGCCAAGGCCCCATGGCAGAGTGGAGCTGAGCCTCTGGCTGGGAATCAGGCCAGGGCTGAGCTCAGGGACAGCCCCAGGCAGAGGCAGCCAGAGCTCTGCTTGCTGCAGCCTGGCCAGGCCTGGCTCTCTTGCTCAGAGGCCAAAGGCAGCCCAGAGAGGGGCCCTGCTCTGCCCCTCTGCCCCTTCCATCGGGATCCCTGTGCTTTGCCTTGCAGAATCGGCGCCAGAGGCCCCGCAGCTGCTGCCCAGGACAAGGCTGTCCCACAGAGCTGATCCAGCTGCTGAGGAACAACCGCACCCTGCTGCAGCAGTGCCTGGAACGCTGCTCCCAGCAGAGGGCCCAGAACAGCAGAGCAGCGCAGGGGGCCAGCCGCAGCAGGAGGAGCAGGAGATCCTAAATCTCGCCCAGCGCTGACCTCCAGCTCCAGCACAGCGCACAGAGCAAGCAGGGAATGGGTGACCCGTGCCAGCCCGGGCACAGCGACATTCCCCATTGTAGGCTTTAGAGACACCCCATCCTTAGCTGTAGCCACCCCCACCACCTTTTCCACCTTCCCCTTAGTGTTCCTGTTCTACATGTTCAAGTTAGGAATAAGATTGTTACCCCATAGTCCCCCGTAGTGTAGATTTTTAGAGTAGTAAAGTTAATAAAGTTCATGTTCTCTACACATCCTGTGTTGTTTGCTTGATATTCCATCCAAGAGGGGACACAGAGGGATGGGTTTGAGCAGGAGCTCCAGACTGCCTGCAATGGAGAGCCTGAGTGCAGCAGCAGCATTTGCAGGAGTGCAAATGGAGGGCAGCTGGAAAGAAGATGGTGGGCAGTATTCTCCTGCCTCCATCTTCCAAGGAAGAGTCAAGTCAATCCCTGTCTGCGCTCTGCTGGGGGGGTCCCTAAAGGCTCCAGGAGGTGTCTGGGTGGCTCCAAAAGGGGCTTGCAGGACCCTGGGGCACCAGGGAAGGAACAGCATCATCCCAGGAATGCTGTGAGAGATTCCCCAGAGCGGCCCAACCTGGGGCCCGGGCAAGGGATGGATTCAGGCAGGCAAATACATCCAGGGGCTGCCTGGGCTATGGCAGTGAGGCCCAGCCCTGTTTCATATCTTTCTGCTCTTCATTTGTATTTAGTCCTTTGTATTTATCCTCATGACCTTCACAATGGGATTAGATGTCACTTTCTTACAAGGCAAAACCTTAGTTATTTTATTTCCACTAAACAACCATGTGTATTACCAGCTTAAATGACTTCTCTCTGACTTACTCTGCATCTTGCTCCTTTACAGCAAGATGCATCAAGCACCTCTGTTAAAGTACAGATGCCTCCCTGGAAAGAGGACAATCTTGCTATTTTCTGAAGAATCTTAACTTTGATGATGCACCAAATTTTACAAATCCAAGAGGAAAAAAGCCTACAGATCAGTTTTACAGTTTCAAAAGCTGATTCCTCAACTCTTGCACACCAGTTTCCTTATTGGCAACGTTCAGCAGTGATACCAAACAAGCACAGAAAACAAATGGGAGAAGAAATGCAGACAGCCATACAACCAACTGCCAGCACAAGAAACACGCTGTGCTCTTGTCACTGACAGTTTCTGTCTCATGGTTGAGATGAACCAGAAGTGGAAAGTGGCCGCAGGGAGCCCCACACGACGAGTCACACAAGCTACTGAAGGAGAAGGTGAATCAAGTGCACTTGCTGAACTCAAAGCCATTCAGCTGGCCCTGGACACTGCTGAAAGAGAGAACTGGCCAAAGCTCTACCCTTATACTGAATCATAAATAGTAACCAATGCTCTGTGGAGTTAGCTAGAAAGGTAAAAAAAGGCCAGTTAGCAACATAAAGGAAAACCAACTGAGGCTGCTGATGAGTGCAAAAACATTGCCACTCAGACAAACTATCTGTAAAAGTCCATCATGTAGACGACCATGACCCCAAAAGTCAGGCTAATAAAGAACACTGAAACAAGGAGCAAGTAGATCGAGCTGCAAAAATAGAGATGTCACAAATAAATTTAAATTAGCAACATAAGGGAGAGTTGTTCCTAGCTCAATAGGCTCATACTGCCTCAAGCCATCAAGGCAAAAATGCCACCTATAAGTAGGCACAAAACTGAAAAGCAGATTTAACTATAAATTGCATTTCTCAAGTTATTCATAACTGTAAGACAGGTGCTAAAATCAAGCAAGCCAAGCCCATAAAGCCTCTCTAATATGGGGGGCAGTATTCCAAATATAAGTATAAAGAAGCCCAGCAAATGAACTACATCACACTGCCTCAAACCCCCCAAGGCAAGTGCTACGTGAGCACAATTGTAGAAGCCACCACTAGATCATTAGAAACCCACCCTGTACCTCACACTACTACTCAAAACACCGTCTGAAGCCCAAAAAAGCAAGTCCTATAAAGACACAGCACCCCTGAGAGAATCGTCAGACAACAGGACCCATTTCAAGAACAGCCTTAGAAACACCTCAGCCAAAAACCAGGATATTGAATAAATAGATCATATCCCTTATCACACACCAGCTGCCAGGAAAGTTGAACTGTACAACAGACTACTTAAAATTACCCTAAAGGCACTTGGCAGGGAAACATCCAAAAATTGAGAAATGAACTTAACAGAAGCCACCTAAATAGTCAACACCTGAGAGTCCATCACTCAAGCAAGTCCTGCCCAGTCTGAAGCCTTGCACACAGTGCATGGGGATAAAGTCCCTGTAGTACACATAAAAGGTATTTTAAGACTGTTTAGATTAGGCCCACCTCAAGCAAAGGCAAACCAATCCGTACAATTGTTTTTGCTCAAAAACCTAGTTACACTTAGTAGGTAATGCAGAAAGATAAAGAAACCCATTGAGTACCACAGAAAAACCTAATCTGAAGTGAGAACTGTGTGTAAAGTTTCACTGTGGATAAAAATACACAGCAGAGTTTAAAGAAGGTATTAATTAAGGTAGGATGCAGATGGTAATAGAATAAGGAGTAGATAATGTCTTAAGTTGCAATGCAAGATGCAAGCAGAAGTATACATTCTATCAGCATCTGCTGAAACCAGGTGGAGCAGGGCTCCTTATCTCTTCCATGACCCATCCCTCACAACTCCTCCCCACAAGGAGTTATACCTTATGGGAGATGCCCCACCCAAGGAGAAAAGCCAAGCATTTCCTACCTAAATAAAATCTGAAATTTGAAACATCAGAGCAACCTTTCCCACTAAATTCCCAGAAGAAGACCAGGCCTATCTTCATCACCACTAGATGTTAAAAAAGTAACTACACCCTTCTCCAAAATCATTGCTCAACAAAACCACATCTGTCCCTCCAAGAAAACTATAGGTACCATTATTCAGACTGTAACCAACACCCTGAGCAACAGGGTTACAGGCTGCATTCTGACCTTGCCAGTGTCTTGGTCTTTATATTACTATACTTTTATTTTCATTTTCCCAGTGAAAAACTGCTATTCTAAATCCCATATCTTTGCCAGAGAGCTCCTTAATTTCCAAGTCATATTAATTTAGAGGGAGGGAGTTTACATTTTCCGTTTCAAGAGAAGCTCCAGAGCTCCTCAGCAGACACCTGTCTGTCAAACCAAGACAGTGCCCTGCTGCAGCTCCATCCCCATGGCAGGATCCGCGCTGGATGATCCCCAGGGACCCCCGGTGGGCAGAGCCCCCCTGAGCCCTGGTGCTGCTGATCCGTGTTGGGAAGACACCTGGCTGGGGCTGCACACCCTCCCCGTGGCCTGGATTTTCTCTGCATTTCTCTTTGTCCTTCCCAAACACCCAAAACCAGGGTAAAAATAGAGATGTTAAATAACGACCTGCTTGGGGACACGGGGGGATCTTCCAGGGGATGCGGGGGACGCTCGGTTCCAGGGATTTGAGGGGTCCTGGGAGGGACCTGGGGGTCGCTCAGGGCGTTGGGCACCCCAGTTCCAGCGGCACTGGCTGCGCTGGGAGAGGAGGAAGAGCGGGAGGAAGAGGACGAGCGGGAAGAGACGGAAGAGAAGCAGCGGGAGGAAGAGGAGGGACACAGGAGGAGCGGAGGAAGAGGAGGAGCGATTTTCCAACCACGCACTTCTCTTGCACGCCCGCACAGACCGCAGCGTCCCCCGGGAGCGGCAGAATCGCCCCCCAAGACCCCGCAGGTGAGTGGGGAGGGGGAGCTCGCCCCAAATCCATCATGGGGGGCTCCGGGAGGGCTTTACTTTGCGGTTCAGGAGATGTTTGGATTTGCAGGAGCCCAAAGCCGAGCCCCGGAGAGGGGAGAGCGCGGAGGGGCGATCCCGGAGCCGGGGGACCCCCGGCAGCCTGGGGGGGTGCGGGAGGTTGGTGCTGAGCGGGCTCTGGGCCCCCGAGGCTGAAAGGGGCGCTGACTGCTCCAGCTGCCCTTGGGCAGCGCCACCATCAAACCCAACGCGCTCAGCCCTTGTTTTCCTCCCCAAACCAGGATTTCCCAAACCTTGGCTGCATTGAGGAGGAGGAGGCCATGAGGACGAGGTCGATGGCCCGGGAGCCGCAGGCAGGTGAGGAGGAAGTCAGTGCCCCTTTCCCCCTGTGTCCTGCTCCATCTCCCAGCCCAGCACGGCCCCGGCTGCAGCACAGCCCTGGGGGGATCTCCTTGCCCTTCCCTCTGGCACGGAGGCAAATCCCATCCTGTCCTTGTCCTTCCTCCCCCAGACAAGGAGCTGAGCACGGACAGCAGGGAGGACAAATCCCCGCGGCACAGCCTCGGGCAAGAGGCCGTTTGCAGCGGCTCCACGGCGCAGGAATGCAACGGGGAGGAAAAGCCCCGCAGATCCCGCAGCAGGAGGGGCTGCAAACGCACAGCCCGGGGATCCCAGCAGGAAAGAGCCAGCCCGGGCCGGGGAGGCGGCCAGAGCTCGGAGCTGGGGCTGCGTGAGCAGCTTCACCATGGGGAGAAGCCCCACAAGTGCTGGGAATGTGGGAAGAGCTTCAGGAGGAGATGGGACATGATTGAACATCAGAGGATCCACACGGGGGAACGGCCCTACGAGTGTGGGGAGTGTGGGAAGGGATTCAAGTGCAGCTCACACCTGACTGAGCACCAGAGGTTCCACACTGGGGAGAGGCCCTACGAGTGTGATAAATGCAGAAAGAGGTTTCACACCCGCTCCAGTCTCCTCCAGCACTATCGCATTCACACAGGGGAGAGGCCCTTCTGCTGCCCCGACTGTGGGAAGAGCTTCAATCGAAACTCCCACCTCATCAGCCACCGACTCATCCACACAGGGGAGAGACCCTACGAGTGTGATAAATGCAGGAAGAGGTTTCAGAGAAACACCCATCTGCTCCAGCACTATCGCACTCACTGGGATGAGAGGCCCTTCTCCTGCCACGACTGCAGTAAGGGATTCAAGACAAACTCCAACCTCGTCAGGCACCGGCGCATCCACACCGGGAAGAGACCCTAGGAGTGTCCTGAGTGTGGGAAGAGCTTCTCCAGGAGATGTACCTTTACCCAACACCAACGGAGTCTCCACTGAGAGAAGCCCTGTGAGTGCCCTGAGTGCAGGAAAAGCTTCGTGCTGGCTCCCTGTGACCTGGATTTTCTTTGCATTTCTCTTTGTCTTTCCCAGACACCCAGTACCGGGGTAAAAATGAAGACATTGAACTAAGACATGCCTGCAGACACAGGGGGATCTTCCAGAGGATGTGGGGGACCCTGTGTTCCAGGGAGTTCAGGTTTCCTTGAGGGTGTCTCAGGGCTTTGGGCACCCTAGGCCCAGCGGCTCTGGCTGCACTGGGAGATGCTGACGGAGGTTCTGGGACAGCTGATCAAGGATCCCCTGCCCTGACACCTTCCCCGTTTCCCCCTGACCCAGCTCTCGCTGTCCCCTGTCCAGGATCCTCCTCTCCCCACTGTCACTGCCCTTGCCCTCAGCACATTCCCATCTCACACCACTCCTGCCCCCGTCCCAGTTCAGATCCCATTCCAGGTATCATTCCCTGTCCTGTATTCTCTGCCTGGTTACCGTTCACATATTCCCAGTCCCATATTCCCTGTCCTGTTCCCCTTCTAGTATTCCTGATCCCAGTCCATTCCCATATTCCATTTCTATATTTCCAGTCCCCTTCCCATATTCCCATTCCCAATCCTGTTGCCCTATCCCCATGTCTGTTCCCTGTCCCATATTCTAAATCTCCATTCCATATTTTCTCCCCAATTTCTATTTCCATATTTCCTGTTGTGTTCCCATATTCCCATTCCCTGTTCCTGTTTTCATTCCAGTTCTGATGTCCCTTTCCCAGTCCCCTCTCTCTGTCCCTGTCCCCATTCCCGGGTGTTGGAGAGTGGAACAGAGAAGCCTCTCTGACTCCCTCCGAAGAAGAAACAGTATGCAAGAATTAAATTACATTTTTTTTGAGAAATTTAAATACAAGAAACCACACAGACATGAAATAGAGGTCTAAGTTTTAGTATAAGGAATTAGAAATATTAAGTAGCATAGATATGAAGTAGACATTTACATCTTAGTGTGAAGCATGTAGAAATGTGTTTTAAATACCATAAAAAGTAAAAGCCGTGGAATCTCCTATAAAATAGTGGCTGCATTGAGAGAATAAAAAACTTAGTTCTAGACAAAATAAAATTACAGTAGGAATATTTTATATATTCTTCACATAGAACAGATAGGCCATATGCACAAGTTATATGTAGACTTTAGTATTACGGAATTCTAACAGTTTTAGGAGAAATTTGTCAGGTTCACGGTTTTGGCTCATTGGGTAATTTGTCAATAAAAATCCGTGTATTGGAGCCAGAGCTCTCTCTCTCACTCCTCTCTCTTTGCTCTGTCCTCCTCCACCACCATCATCATCACCACTACCAGCAGGTGAGAGAAGAAGAAGAGGAAGATGAAGAAGAAAAGAACAGAAGAAGAAAGGCCAGGGAGCATCTGCCTCTGGAGACTCTGCACCAGCCGCAGCTTCGACCTCTTGCAGCAGAGAGCTGCTCCTGCTTCCATCGGGACTTTATGGCAGAGAGATTGAACAGGGACTGGAGAGCCTTGGGCTCTTTGCCTTTGGAGCCTGACGTGCCTTCACAAGAAACAACTTTACAGCAGCCAGCAGCTGCTCTGCTCTGGGAAGATCTAAAGCCACAACCAATCCCCACAGCCGGTGCCAGTCCCGGTTGTGGACACTGCTGGAGGCCTAGGCACATTTTAGCTAGGCCTTTTTCTCAAGTTCTAAGTATTTTTCTCAGGCCATGAAACTTTCTCAGCCTCTAGCCAGGATTTTTCCCAGGCTAGAGGCTTCCTTCTTACTGTAAACACAAAAGAAAGAATCATAACAGAGATAAACACCTGCAAGGTCCATGAGAAAGCAGGGAGGAGAGGTGTCTCCTTCTCTGACCAATGATCTGTTTGTATTTTGTTTTTACAGAAATTGTCTTATTTAAGGCAATGGTTTCTTTCAATAAATTGCTCTTTCTTGCTCTTTTCTGCACCAAGCAAGAGAGTGTCTTGTTGCTGTTTTTTCACTGCTCCATAACCCTTCCACAGCAACAGAGCCAGACACAGCATCAGCAAATCACCACTGCTGTGTTTTGGCAGGACTTTGGTTCTGCACGTTCAAAGCAACAGCAGCTTGTGGCATTTTTGTCACTGAAGCTCAGCACTGACTGAAGTGGCATTTTTAATGCACTCCCTAACTGCAAAACACCTTCAGACACACTTTAATGACAGACAGGCAGCAGTAAAATCTGTGCTTTGCCTGCTATGAGACAGGTCAGAGGGCAGAGCATATCAAATAAAGGGACTGCTGCTTTAGCTGCCAGGCTGTGCAGAACACAGCAGCACTGCAAGTTAATTCACTGCTCTCACATTCCAGTCATTGTACTGTAGTCATTGCACACCAGTGGTCTTTGAAATACTAATTATTTATTAAAACTGATCTTCAGAAGAGCTTCAGCAGCATGTGACTGACCAGACACTGCTGTGAATACCATGAACTGTGTGGACCACTCTGAAAACTTAAGCTTGATGAAAGTAAGATCGGCAACTTCTGTTTCCCAAAAGATCAAAAGGCACTGTAAATGCAGGAAACAAAAGAATTATCTTTCAAAAAAAAGATAATTATCAAATTCTAAAGAATTATCTTTCATCTTTCTGCTGATGGCAGTTTCCCTAAAACTCTCCTTACTGCACTCAGAGGAAGCAACAAGTTTCCCCCTGCCCAGCACCCGGTCTTGTATTTCACACTGCAGTACAAATGCAGGTATCCTAACAGGACTGTGCAGTCCATGTGCAGTTTTTAAGGACATGCCCAAATGGATGATTGGCTGTATTTACACTGACCAGGACACAGCCATGTTCACTCAGTGTGTCTGACCAGGAAGAATTTTCTCTAGCATACATTTAAGAGGTTTTATTACTTATATCCATTTTGTTCTTAGTGACAACAGAGCAATTGCTCAAATTTAAGTTTCTGTTTTCTTCATCTCCTTAATGCATGCAGCAGAAGAACCTGCATCCTTTAATGCAATGGTAAGCTTTTGACAGCCATGACAGAACTTAAAATTGGAGTGTGAGTAAACCAGACTGGATGTCAGTGTGACTCACCTCAGTTTTGGCCATGTGTTGGGGGTTGAGTGCTTTTCTGTTGCTGTGTCAATTGAAAGAATTTTTCCCATTATCATGCCAATGGAGCTGGCCGGGTTACACCCAGGGTCCCTGATGGGTCCAGACAAAGGGGGTGGGTGGGGACGGCCCCCGGAGGGGCCTCTGAGGCTTCCGGGAGGGCACTCGCATTTCCAGCGAGCCGGGAGGAGGACGCCTGGGATCGTTCAGCCACACGGCCGAGCACAGCAGGGCCAGACCCTCTGCGATCACCTGCCCTGCATCTGCCCCGTTTCCAGCCTCCTGCCTCTGCGGACACAGCTGATCCCCCGGACACACACGGTGAGCGAGGAGCCGCCGCCCTCGGTGAGGGTGAGCCCGTTCCCGCCCGGGACCGGCGTGGCCGCTGCTGCCCCTCCCCCCTCCCTCCTGCCTTCGTTCCCGTCTGCCCTCTGGCAAATCCGGGCTCTGGACTAAGTACAGAGACAGCGTGCTTGCATCTAAAGGGACTGACACTGAGTTATCTATTTCGTTCTGTTAGCAATTTTAACTGTTATTGTTTTCTGTTTGTATAGTTAGATATATTAGTAAAACAGCTATTATTCCCACCCCCCCTTATCTCTGCCTCAGAGTCCTTGATTCAAACAATCGTAATACTTGGGGGAGGGGAGTGGAACCAAAGTCTCTATTCCAAAAGGGGAAACTTCTGCCCCTACTGGCAGACACCTGTCCTTTCAAACCAGGACAACTGCCCATGGAAGGGGGAAGAGACAACAACCTCTGTCCATGGAGCTACAACAGCAAAGAGGTTCAGGCTGAGGGCTAAGTTTAAAAGACTGTCAGCAGCACAGGAAACATCAATGTGAGAGGAAAGATGTGTGCTAATGTCTTTACAATCATTTGATGGGTGAAGGGATGGGTGTTAAGGTCTTTGAAATAGATCGTAAGGTTTCTACTGACTTTGGGCAGCAGGTTTGTTACTGGGCCCAGACAGCTTGGCTCCTGAAACAGGCGAGGGTCTGCACAAGCATGAACTTCTGAAAATTGGGGGAAATGCCAGGTTCAAGAGGGAATATGGGAATAGGAGGTTTGGGGAGGCTGTACCTTCCTATTACCTGAGCCAATGGGGAAAGGAAGAGGGCAACAGGGGAGTTTAGGATAAAAGGAGGCTGCGCCCTCTGAAACCTCGAGAGAGAAAACCCTGTGGGTGTGTGCTCCAATGAACTCTCTCCATTTATTCAAAAGAAGTTGAAGGACTCCTCTGTCTCCTTTTTGTACATAAACCTCTGGCATTTCTGGATTTTCCTGACAGTGGCAACATGGAATCTCATGGAATCAAGTGTCCACAGTTCCATGGTGCAAACCTCATAGAGTGCTGGAGACCATTGTGTCACAATGGGAACACACGGAACAAAGGCTCCATAGTGACACTGCAGGGCCTCATGGAATGCAAGAGATCATCCTGATGGAATGGAAACTCATGGAACCAAGTGTCCACTGTTTTTCAGCAGGTCCTCATGGAATCCAAGAGACCACTGTGGTGCACTAGAAATGCATGGAATGCATTGTGACAAAGCTGGGCCTGATGCAACCAAGGAGACCATTGTGATGCAATGAAACCTCAAGGAATCAAGAGTCAATTGTCAACACATCAGGCTCTCATAAAACTAAGAGAACATTGTGACACAATGGATTCTCATGGAACTGAAGCCCCATTCTGAGAAAACATGGCCTGATGGAAATCCAGTGCCACTGGGACATCTCCAGCCTTGGAGGAAGCAAGTGTCCAGTGTGACACAGCACAACCTCATGAATCACAGCAGAGCACAGTGACACCAAGAGTCAGCTGCAAACGCGGCAGAGACTCATGGAACCAGGAGATCATTGTGATTCCACACTGTCACAATTGAGCCTTACTTCTGTGAGAATCCATTTCCCCACAATGTTCTCCTGGCTTCCAAGCTGTGCCTCGATGGCTCCTTGCTTCCACAAGCCATGGCACAGTCCCACTTGTCCCTGGGTTCCATGAGGCTGTGCCATGTTCACAACTGACACTTGCTTCCATGAGATTCCATTGTGTCACAATGGTCCCCGTGTTTCCATGAGGCTGTGCTGTGTCACAATGGACACTGGATTCCATAAAACCTGGCAATGTCCAGTGGCACCTGTGTCCCATGAGGCCCCACTTGGTCAAAGTAGAGCCTTGGATCTGTGAGATTCCAGGTTGTCCCAATGGTTTGCTGAGTTCCATGAGGCTGTGCTGTGTCACAATGCACACTGAGTTCCATGTGCCCTGGCACTATCCAAGTGGCACCTGGCTTCCATGAGGCCCCACAGTGTTTGCAACTCACACTTGGTTTCCCCAGACTGCCTTGTGTCACAGTGCTCTCCTGGGTGCCGTGAGGCCCTGCTGTGCAATAATGGAGCCTTGTTTCCACTGGGCCTGGCAATGTCCCAGTGGCACCTGTGTGCCATGAGGCCTCATTTTGTCAAAGTGGATCCTTGGGCTGATGTGGATGAGGGGTCCATAGTGATGCCAGAGTCCTCAGGCAGGTGCAAAGGTGAATACTAGACCATTATCAGTTGCACTGTTTTAAAGCATAACAAACATACTGCTTACCTTCTGTCCATCTGTAATTAAAACTCCCTCAATTGTCATCTCACCTTTGCTGTTTCTTTTGCCTCTCTGTCTGCCCACTCGTTCCTTCCTGCAGTTCCGAGCTCACCTTCTGATGTGCCTTAATGTGCATAACTGGTACCCTGCTCAGGTAGCTGAACTGCTTCCAGCAGCTGCAATATTTCCTGCACGTTTGACTTTTTTCCCTTGTGAGTTTGTCTGCTTTCTATCCAGATGGCTCCATACGCATGTAAACTCAAATGCATACCTCAAATCTGTATAAATATTTATTTTCTTTCCTTTGTGATTTCTTAGACGTGGGTTAGAGCAATTATCTCAGCTTTTTGTTCAGAGGTATCTATTGACAAGGGTCCAGACTCCATTACCTCTTTGCAGGTGCTAACTGCATACCCAGCATGTCACTTTCCACTGATGGCATCGCTGCTTCCATCAGTGAACCAGATTCTGTGCCATCCAAAGGGGTGTCCTTCAGATCAGGTAGGCTGGAGTCGGAGGCTTCAATAGTCTCCAGGCAGTTGTGGTGTCCCAGTTCCTCTTGATTTCCACTAAGGAAAGAAGCTCAGTTGATAATGTTAGTTACAACTACCTCTACATTGTCTTGTTCCACCATGATGGCTTGGCATTTCAGGAACCTTTGTGGGGAGAGCCAGTGCCTGACCTTTACTTCCAGGACTGCAGACACTGTGTGAGACACCAGTACAGTCATTTTCTGTCCCAAGGTGGATTTGTGTGCATCTTGAATATTCAGCAGCCCTGCTGCAAGGGCTCTGAGGCATGCCAGCCATCCCTTGGTTGTTGTGTCCAGTTGCTTGGATAATTAAGCAGCTGCTCTCTGGTATGGACTCAGGTCCTGGGCCAGTATCTCCGTGGCAATTCACTGTTTCTCAAGGGAAAACAGAAAGCATGTCTCCCCTGGGAGTCTGAGAGCTGCAGCTGACATTACAGCATTCTTTAGCTGGTGAAAGGCCCACGTGGCCTCTTTTGTCCACTGGCGTTCTCTGTTCCCATTTGCAATGAGCGCATACAGAAGTTTTACAAGCAGCCCATAGCTGTGTATCCACAGCCTACACCACCCTGTCATTCCTAAGAAAGTCCACATTTCCTTTGCTGTCTGAGGTTTGGGGTTTGACATATTGCTTCCTTGTGATCTTGACCTAGAGTCTGTTGTCCCACACGAATTCATAACCCAGATAATTACCTTTTGCTTCACTACCTGGTCTTTTTCTTTGATACCCTGTATCCCTGAAGTCCTAGAAAGTTTAGGAGGCTTACTGTCCAGGCTACACATGCCTCTTTCATCTGGGTGGCTATGAAGATATCATCCATTACTTCAGTAACTTTCCTCCTTCTGGGGAAGCCTCCCAGGATTCCAGATCTTTGGCAAGTTGTTCCCCAAATGGAGTAGGAGAGTTTTTAAATCTCAGAGGCAACACCATCCATGTGAGCTGGGATCTATGTCCACTTTAGAATTTTCCCATTCAAATGCAAAATTTTTCTGGCTGTCTTCATGGAGACGGAAGCAAAGAAGGTATTTTACAAGTCTAAACGGTAACCCAAGTTAGCTCTGTTAACAGCAGCTGTTAACATTAAAATTAATCCCTCTATGTACTGTTCATCATTTACCCCAGAATAACCTCCACATTTTAAAATTTAATGGTTACTTGTAATTGTTCTAACAAGTGTCTCCCTAAAAGTTGTCTCAGGAAACTGGGCAGATAGAGAAATTTATGAATATCCTATTGCTTCCCAAGACTATACCTTAATGGTTTGCAAAAATATGCTTTTTAAAGTTCGCCAGTCCCTCCTATTACTGTAATATAATCCCTCTCCACAGGTGCCATAGTTTAATTCAGAACTGAATATGTTGCCCCCATGTCAACTAGAAATTCCACTTTTTTTCCCTTTCTCCCCAGCTTTAACTTACAACCAGTGGATCTCCTTCAGTGAGATCTCCTGGTCCTCCTCAGTCTTCTTTCACATGTGCAATCACTTTTCCCTTTTCCTGGTCTTCCTTTTCCTGAGGGTCACCCTGTCTTCATTCTGGACATTAATTTTTGCAGTGACCATATTTCTTACAGATCACACGCTGGTCTCTGCCCAAGTGGGACAGACCTTATCCAGGTGATCCCTGTCTGCATCTTCCTCTCTCCCTCTGACTTATGACAGCTACGAACTTCCTCATTCCTTGTTTATATCCTTCTTCCCAGTTACTAAAGACTCTCCACACGTTGTCCATGTCTCTCTAAGTTTGTCCCATCCTTCCCTGAAGCTTTTGAAGTTTACGTTTTATGTCATCCATAGATTGACCCAGGACTAAATTGACAAGCTGCTGTATCCCTACATCAAACCCAGAGTCCAGTTATGTGTGGCAGCCCATTACATCCCTTAATTCATTGAGGAATTTGGATGGTGACTCAGAGGGCCCAGCTTGATTCAATATAAAGCTGACCAATTCATAGTTTTGGAATGGCCCTTTCCATCCCCTTTGCAAACCACTCCTGATAACTTTCCAACTGTCTTGATTCAGCTGATCTGTTGAGTCCCACCGGGATTTTGGAATGTGAAATAATCTTCACATCCATTGCCAGGTTTTGTAATAATCTTCTGCCAGATCCACTGCTGTTTTTATAATAATTATTTTTTGGTCTTGGTTCACGCACTCACTAGTAATTGCATATCGTGCCAATCTGGATTTTGTTGTTTTGTATCGCAGATATTTAGCAGTGTTAACTGTAATGCTGCATAACTTTTAGCAACCTTTTCCATGCCTCCACATTGATTGTGGAGAAGGGAACTTAACTAATACCATTTCTCCTCTGGTCCCACTGTGTCTCATACAGTGCCTGTAATATCTGTGTCTGTTGTCTAGTCTGTGTATGGTCAGAGAAGAATCTGCATCCTCTGAGTCTGCATCTCATCCTCCCTTCCTGTCTTATGTGTGGGAGGCTTGAGCAAATGTCCTCCAGATCTCACTCCTGGGCTACAATCTGGTAAACCTTATATGATTTTGTACATCTTTGCCCTATGCTGCACCCTGAACAACACCACTTAATCCTTTCGTCTCTTACCATTCTCCTTCTCCTAGGGCCTATACCAGAGGGTCAGATGGTGCCTTGATCCCACAGTCCCTCTGCCATTCAGGGTCATCTCAAATGGAGAAAAGCATATCAGCGTATGATACCTCTCCCACTTCTCTCCTAAGAAATAGCATGAGCTGTAATAGTGTGTTACAATCCAAAATTCCACTAGGTGTCCACTTTGCTCAATTGTCCAATTTATATAAAGGGGCACGAGTCCTTGCAGAATCTAATAAGGTCTCTCTGTTTTCTGAATCCCCTTGCCCAGCAACATCTTTACAATGTGCAATAATACAGCCTAGTGGACTGGCCTTTAGGGATCCCCTACTTTGTTCAGTTCCCATTACCTCCTCCTCCTTGTCCTGTCCCATTTCCACCCAAATCTCTCTTTGCAATCTCTCACAGTTCTTTTCCCAATCTTCCTCCCACACACACGCCCAGGTTGCAGGGATTGAATGTGATTTGCCACAAACTTTAGGATCTCAGGTTCAAAATCAGCTTGGTTAGGATGCTCCATTTACACTGAGGGCATAGAGCTTGTCGTCTCTCAGAGAAGCAATACCAACGTTTTTTCACAAGTCCTACACTGTAACAGTAACCACGCGGGGTGCCAAACTCTAGAAGCCCCAAATGCCCCATAACACCTGCAAAAACAAGCTATTCCACTTCTCTCTTGAATGTCCAGATCCTCTTATGTAGCCTGTTCCCAATCCAAAGCTACCAACCTCCCTGTTGAAGTTCTATATACACCTTCCAGCATAAAATTGAGCATTTCCTCTTTCTATACATAGTTCACTGGATTAAGAAATTCCGAAGAATCCTGCCCAAACCACTGAGGAAGGGGGATCCTTTCTATTCATCAATTCAAAATATGCTCAAACCACCACACTGTAACTCTGACAGTCCACAAATATGAGCCCCTTGTATCTTAAATTCCCAAGGGTCAAAGGCACAGCACTGCAGGTAGGAAGTTCCTTTAATTTCTCTTGCCAAGCTCACATTGTCCTTTCACCCTACAGTGGTCCGGTTCCCCTCTGTATTCAAAACTCTCCTGGTTCACGCTGAAGCCACATGGAAAGAGCCTGCCTACACAGCTGGGCTCTTTCAGCTGGGGTCAATCTTAACTACCACTTCTGAGCAAACTAAAACAAAGCAGCCAACAACACAGTCAGAGTAACAACACAGAACAAGATTACCAGTTTACTGCAATTATAACTTTTGTCACAAGACGGCAGCATTACTCTAAAATACACAATGACCAGCAGTGGCAGGGGACTGAACACCAAGACTTACAGGGAATACCATCCCCCACAAACAGGCATTCCCACCACACAACCTGAATCCCAAAGCCAAAATCTCTATTAAGGGACTGTGATAAATGTGATTCATGCTAACTAAATTGTAACTATATTAGCAAAATTATTTTTTCATATCAATAGAAAATAATTGTTGCAAAGCAAAAAGGACATCACGGAACAGGCTGTGATATTGCTGAGTGGGCTGTGAGAGCACTGGACGGTTGTGTGACACCATAGAGAGGGCAGTGAGGTCACAGAGGAGACTGTGCCATCATAGAGGGTGGCTCTGTGATATCAGACAGCAGGCTGTGACATTACAGAGCAGCTGTGTGATGTCCCAGAGAAGGCTGTGCATCAGAGAGTGTGTTCTGCCATCACAGGGTGGCTATGTGACATCAGAAAGGGGCTGTGACATCCTGGAGCAGGATGTGACATCACAGAATGGCCATGTGACATCCCAGGGCAGATTGTGTGACATCACAGCAATGACTGTGACTTCACAGATCACAGGGGCTGTGTGACATCACAAGGGCTATATGACATCACAGGGGGCTGTATGACATGACAGGGACAGTATGATACCACAGGGGCTGTGTGACAGCACATGTGGCTGTGTGACATCACTGGGGGCTGTGTGACATCACAGGACTGTATGACATCACAGGGGCTGAGTGACATCATAGGGTGTTGTGTGACATCACAATGACTGTGTGACATCACATGGGTTGTGTGACATCACAGGACTGTGTGACATCACAGGGTCTGTGTGACATCATAGGGTGCTGTGTGACATCACAGGGGGCTGTGTGACATCACAGGGTCTGTGTGACATCATAGGGTGCTGTGTGACATCACAATGACTGTGTGACATCATAGGGTGCTGTGTGACATCATAGGGTGCTGTGTGACAGCACAGGGCTGTGTGAGGTCACTGGGGAGGTCACTCTGCCCCGTTCCCCCCTCACAGTCCAACGCTGCTCGTGCACAGGGGCGTCCCCTGTCCCCCCCAGGTCCCCCCACCCCTGGTTCCGCAGCCTCCCCCAGAGGATGTTCCATGAGATTGACCCCAGAGCCTGACACGGGGACAGGGGCCGGGCCCTGGGGGTGGCACAGGGGGACAGGGACCCCCCAGCAGCGTCCCCGTGTCCCAGGGCCAGAGCCTGGGCCAGGGCTCCTTCACCCTGTTATGAGCCAGGGGCTGAGAGCATTTAAAAAATCCCCAGCACGGGATCAGCAAAAACAGATTTAATATTGAGCTACAGCACTGTGATAAATGATCTCCCCTGAAGGTTGCCAATGAGGATTGTTAGAGTTGGAATTGTCACTTACCTTATCATGTGATACACTGTTCTGTATGACCCCTGTTCATTCTTTAATCCGGTTGTTGTATTCCCTTATTAAATCCAGTTCATTGTATTCCCTGTTCCAGTTGTTCCCTGTTACTTCCCCACTTCTGCCCTCTCCCCCTTCCTCATTCCGGCCTGGCTGCTGCTGCTTCCCCTCCTGTCCATCAACTGAAAGAACGCGCCAACATGTAAAATCGCAAAGCTCCCGAAACACCACTCTTCAGGGGAGTTCCTTGAAGAGAAAAAGCTCCTGGAAAAAGCGAGCCAATACAAGATCGGGAACCTCCAGACACCATACAGTCAGCTACGGACCAACTGCTAAAAATTGCCTTCGTCCTCCAGTTGTAAAGCTCACCATCTTATGAAAAGCGGAATTTACATACAAAACAGCCCTAAACAACATTAGACACTGCAGGTCCATGGGTAGTCCCATGAGCTTGGAAACACCACCCCCGTTTCTGTGAGGGCTCCCAGGGGTGTGTGTGGTACTCGTTTCTGGCGTGGCTATGCAGCAGTACCGCCGTGGAACGTTCCTGCTGCTTCTAGTAATAAAGCTGCGTAATTACAGGCTTCGGTTCTGGGCACGGGGCTCTCCGGCCGCTCTGGGATTGATGATCACCGACAGCAAAGGGAGAGAACAGGAGAACGAGAGAAGGATTGGCAATCAGGGCTCGCAGTCGCAGCGCCCAGTCCTGCTCCGCCGGGGCTCGGAGCCGCAGCCGCAGGAAAAAAATATCCGCGGCTGGCGATGCTCGACCCGCTTTGGGCCGAAGGCGGCGGGTTGCAGGCAGAGCTGGAGCGCAGGCCCCGGGAGCTGAGCACAGCCCGGCCCGAGGGTCCCGCAGTGGCGCGGCCGAGGAGGGTCCGGGGGATCCCGGGAGGGGATCCAGGGGAATTCCGGGAATGCCCCGTGCCCTCCCCGCTTTTGCCCTCGGGCGGTTTTGCTTTTCCCTTCCGCAGCGCCAGCAATGCCGGGATCTGCCCGGGCGACCGGTGACGCCACTGCAGACTCGGCTCCCATGGCTAGCAGGAAGAGGGCGCCAATGGCGGGCCGGAAGCTGCTCAGGGGGCGGATCCCGCAGCCGAGCAGCGCCATGGCTCCAGCGCTGGGGCTGGGCGCTCCATGGGGGCGCCGGGGGGCGGCCAGAGCTGAGGGAATCCCCGACACCGGGACTCTTTGATCGCCATTCCAGAGCACGGAGAGCCCACCACACCCCCATTCCCGGGCGCCTTGATCCCCCGAACCCTCATTCCCGGCCAATGCGTTCCACCCTGCACCCCCCTTATCCGGCACCAGTAACCCCGCACCCCTTTCCCGGCCATCCCGCCTCTCCTGGCCCGGCAGAGTCCCTTCTCCTTGCCCCAGAGACCCCCCTGCACCCCTATTCCTGCCTTTCCCAGCACCCGCCCCTCCTTCCCTCACACTTGGGACACCCTTGACCCCTATTCCCGGCCAATCCCGGCTTCCCCACCCCGTGCTGCAGGTGGGACACCGGGGACCCTTGGAGCTCCCTTTGCTGCACTCCAGGGAACCCCTGCTGCAGGAGGTTTCCGCCTGTGCCCTCCTGTCCCACGGCAGCGTCCACGGTATCCCATGGGCTCGCCAAGGACGGCCGGGAATCCTCTCCTTCCAGCTGCGATAGGGGACATTCGTGGTGGGCCGCCGGCGCTGCCCAGGTCACCAAGAGGTGCTGGGAAAACTGAGGAGATCGAGGACTGAGCAATTCACAGATGACCTGGGCACACCTGCCAGGAATGGATCTGGAAATGTGGCAGGGATGAAACCAGAAGGGGAACCCACGGGAAGTTCCCTCCTGGAGTGCTCTGCCTGGGGTGTTCTGTGCAGTTCGGAGACAGTGAGAAACACCTCCTAGGCTGTCACTCATCACAGTTCTCAGGGTTTGGGTGAGATGCCTGCAGCAGAGCCAGTGCTGAGGGAGTTCAGGGGGGTCTCTAGCATTTGGGGTCCCCGGAGATTTGCAGAGAACCCCCTGGTCCCCCCAGGATATGCCTGACATGCTGGCACTGCCCAAGCGCAGTGAGAAGGTTCATACCAGCACGGGGTCCCCAGCTCTGTCACTGGCATCGCCCAGGTACCCCCAAAACCTCCCGGGAACCCCAAACCCCCTGGGGCTCCGCTGCCGGAATCAATGGGAATGGTGTTGCACTTTTAAGTGGAGTTTCAGTGGGGCCTCCAATTGACAGCTCTTTAAAGCAGCGATGGTAGAGACAATCCTAAAATCCACCCTGGGGCAAAACATCCCCTACAGGGGGTGGTAGCGGGGGCTCCTCTGCAAATGTCACTTTAAGCCGTCTGATCCCCCTTAAAAGGAGCCTTTGGGCCTGCAGCCCTACAAATACCCTAAAATGGAGAGGAAAAAGCACCCTTGTAGTGGTGGGTTCCCCCCCAAAAAAAACTTTTAAAGAGAAAAATTCCTCTTTAAATGAACTGAAGAGCCCTAAACGCCCTCAAGAGGGACAGGATCCGTCCTCTGCTGGGGGCCGCTCCAAGCCGGAACTCACCCTTCGCTGCACTCGGGGGAGCCCCGAACGATGACGGGGTCCTGGGCTGAGCCCCCACTCAGCCAGGGGTGCAGAGGGAACTGGGGGGGCTGGGACGGGGCTTGGGGGTCCTGGGGTAACTGGGGGACCCTCAGTTGGTCCAACTTCCGGCTGTCCCCCTTCTCCCACCTCTTTCCCATTTTCCCCTTCAAAGGTCCGATCCTCCCAGCCGGGTTTGGGGGTCACGGGCATTTTCCCTTCGTGTCCCGGCCCGGCCAGAGGGTGGGAGGAAGGGAGGAGGAGGAGGAAGAGGAGAGACAGAAGGAGGAAGGATAAGGAGGATCGAGAGGAGGCACCACGTGCATTCCCGCTCTCTGTGTCCGCAGCTCCTTCGCCCCCAGACCATCGCCCCCCGCATCCCGCAGGCGCCCGGGGAGGGGAGCTCGCCCCAAATATCCTGGGTGGGTTTTTTGAAGGGATATTTGGAGATTACACGAAATATATTTGGGGCTCCCTATTTAATTCTTTCTGCCTGTGCGGGCGGCTTGATGTTTGGAGCTTGTAGTGCTCCAGAGCCGAGCCGCAGATGCCCCTCGGGGGGACATCAGGGGGTCCCCGGGAGGTGTTTTTGGGGGTCCCGGTGGCGGTGGCGGCAGAGCAATGGCCGAGCACTGCAGCTGCTCTCGCAGGTGTCCCCTGGGCTCTGCGGCGCGCGGGGACAGAGCCCGGGGCCGGGGCTGGGTCCCTGCTGCCAGCAGGGCGCTGCCCAGGCTCCAAACGCTCCTGGAGCTCTGGCAGCCTCAGGGCTGAGCCCATCCCTGGGGATCCTGGGCAGTGCCCTGCACCCTCTGTGGGGAGAACCTTGCCCAAAAATCCAACCTAAATTCCTCCTGGCACAGCTCCAGCAGCTTCTTGGGTGCTGTCCCTGTGCCAGGCAGACCCTGGGGCTGTTCCTTCATTATTAATAAAATGTTATCATTTGTGAATTATTCAATTATTATTCTTACTCTTACTCACCTTGCTCTTTCTAGTTTTTTTCTTCTTGTCTTCTAATATGTACTTTAAAGTATCTAATATTATTCTATACTTACTTTTTCCTGTTCTTCAGGCAGCAGGATCAGCCCAGCCCCAGAGCTGCGCTGCTGCTGCAGTGCTGTGTGCGCTGCTCTGGCTCTTTGGCTGCACAGCCCCTGCAGCTGCTGCCACAGGGATGTGTCAGGAACAGCACAGAGCTGATGCTGCCTTAGCTGGGGCTGAACCGGGGAAACCCCTCCCAGCCTGCACAGGGTGCTCAGGGCAGGCAGGGCTGCTGAGAACACACCCGGCCTGGCTCCAGGGAATCAGCCCTGAGGGGATTTCGGAAGGAATTGTTCCCTAGGAGGATGGGCAGGGCCTGGCACAGAGCGCCCAGGGAATTCATGTGACCGGGAAATTATTAAGTATCAATATTACAATATATTGTATATTCATGTATTTGTATCATATACTTTAATATTAATACACAATATGTAATAAAAAACAAATTTGCTAGACATTTTTGTTCATTCAATTTTATTTTCATTAGTGTATTCTTAAATTATCGTTCTTTTATAATTCTCTTTGTTTCTATCGCTCTTCTTAGCTATTAACTACTTGTTATATGCTATTGTATCTATTCTTCGCTGCTTTCTTCTGTGTTCCTTAATTCTTATTCCTATTCTTATTTCTATTTTATTCCTATTCTGATTCCTAATCATCTATGAATTCTTAAATTCTTATGACTATTCTTCTCATTTTAAATCCATACGACCATTCTTCTTATATGAATTTTGAAATTATTTTTAGTTTTCTCCATAATCTTAGTGTTCATCTTCATCATCTTCATCATCTTCATCGTTATCTGCTTTGTTGTTATCATCTTCTTCACTTTTGTCTTCTTCTTCATTGTCTTGGTTGTCATCTGTCTTCCCAGGAAACACTTAGGCAGGGTGGGACTCAGTTTCACCAGTGGGCAGGGTCAGCACCAAGGACACAGACACCAACTGAAGGAATGGTGTCATTTATAAAATGCAAAACTGCAAAGAATCACACAAGGAGAATCTCAGTAAAACAGATATTGTTAGCAAAGAATTACAAAAGGAGAAGTCAGCAATGCACCAAATCATCACTACCAAATATTGCCCACAGTGATTTACAAAGATCCATCCCCAGTTCCCCAGACTTTGCCATCACCAGGTGCACACATCAGCTGGGGGAAGCTGTCACAGCCAAGGGCTGCAGAGCCACTCCTGGACACTGGAATTCCTGCAGGTGCCTCCAGCCCAGCTGAGGCTCCCAACCCTGCTGAGAGAGGGCCCAGCTCTGACAGTGATGAATAAAACAAACTGGCAGCACTGGCTACTGCAGGAACAGCTGGTTTCATTCTTCTGGTTTGGTTTCTCCCGAAGCCTGGCCAGGGCTCAAGGAAGAACCAAGGGAGTTGACTTAGGCCAAACACCCCCAAACAAAGCCAGATGGGACCTTGTTTGTTTCTAAATACACAAAGGTAAATCCATGTCTCACCAATGCAGAGATAGACAGATCATATTGCTAAAATGCCTCATAAGAGCAGATAAAAAGATAACATTTGGTTGGAAGGTTCATCTAGAGGTCACTTTGGCTCAGGTCCTGGTGCTCAGCCTTGGTACTTCAATCAGTGCCTGACCAAGGCATGAACTACAACTTCATAACAATTCTTCAATAACTGAATCTTAAATTCAGGTAGGAGGCATAAAGGCATTGCCTCTTGTTCTTCAATTAAGTGCTGTTCAGTCATTACTCAGAGCTGTAATCACATTCCTTCTAAAACATGCCTAAGTAGTTGCTACTCTCTGCTGTTTATCAAATCCCCACTGTTTCTTGAGACTGTGTCTCTTTTGAGACAAGTCTCAATGCAACATTACCAGCACAAAGTGTCACAACAGCTCTAACATGGGATCATAACACACCAAGTGCTCACACTGCAATGACTGCAGTGGCTGCCACAAATGCATTTCACAGCAGCTCTCCAGTTTGGCAGCGATGGAGCCAATCTCACCAAGAAGAATTCTCTTCTTCCTACCACTCTTCTACTGCTCTTTCTATCGAGGTGATTCCTGACTGTTGGACTTCAAACTCTCACTGACAGAAGTGCAACATTCCTGTCCCATGACAGCCCAGGCTCCTCCTTGGCCAGCAAGCAGATAATCCAAGGCAGGCAGTTCGTAGATCCCCATTTGTGTTTGTTGGAGCTCACAGGATGGGCTGTTGGACATTTTCACAGTATCATTTTCTGCTGCTTCTAATAATCAATGCAGCTCATTAATGTAAACTCCACAGGACAAGGCAGTGCACATGGGGCACACGTGAGGGAGGCGGGCCCGTAGTACCGGTTTTGTTCACAAGGAGCTGCCCACTGGGGGGAGAGCTGCAGTGCTGGTTTTTTCCAAAAGGGGCAGCACTTCTGGAGGGTGGAGGCTGCAGTACCTGTTTTGTCCAAAAGGTGAAAGCACTACTAGGGAGGGGGGCTGCAGTACCAGTTTTGTCCCACAAGGAAGCAGCAACTGCTGAGGGGGTGGGTAGCGGGCGCAGTACTGGTTTTATCCACAAAAGGCCACGCTATACTGGGAGGGGCTGCAGTACTGGTTTTGTCCACAAGGGGACCGCACTACTGGGGGTGGGGGGCTGCAGTATCGGTTTTGTCCACAAGGATACCGCACTACATGTAAAGGGGCTGCGTATCGGGTTTTGTCTACATGTGGACAGCACTACTGGGCAGGGGGGACTGCAGCTTCTGCTTTGTCGCAAGGGGGGCGGCACTACTGGTGTGAGGGGCTGCAGTACAGGTTTTGGTCCACACAGGGAGAAGCACTACTAAGGGGTGGGGCTGAAGTACCTGTTTTTCCACAAGGGGCAGCACTAGTGAGAAAGGAGGGGCTGCAGTACCTGTTTTGACCACAAGGGGGCAGCACTACTGGGGGTAGGGCTGTAGTACTGTTTTGTTACAAGGAAGCAGCTCTGCTAAGTGGGAGTTGCAGTACCTGTTCAGTCACAGGGGGCAGCACTACTGAAGGGGGGCTGCGTACTTGTTCTGTCCACAAGTTGGCAAAATTACTGGGCGGAGGGGGCTGCAGTATGGTTTTTTCCACAAGGGTGGCAACACTGCTGACTGGCAGGGGTGGCTGCAGTACAGTTTTTGTGGACAAGGGCAGCAGCTACTGGTGGGGGGGCAGCAGTGCCGGTTTTTTCTACAAGGGGGCAGCACTTCTTGGGGTGGGCACAGTACCAGTTTTGTCCACAAGGGGACAGCACTAGGCAGGTGGGGGGGCTGCAGTATTGCTTTTTGGCACAAGGGGACAGCACTACTGAAAGGAGGGGGGGGCTGCATATCGGTTTTATCCACGAAGGGACAGCACTACCGGATTTGGGCGGTCAGTACCGTTTGTCCACAAAGGAGGCTAGCCATACTGGGGTGGGGCTGCAGTACCTATTTTTTCTTCAAGGGGGCAGCACTAGTGAGGAATAAGGGACTGCAGTACCAGCTTCTCCACAAAAGGGCAGGCA